>NW_009927805.1:46369-188343 GCF_000696875.1 Nestor notabilis | reverse complement strand
TATCTCATACTCGCTGCAAATTCTTTCAAAAGACAGATGCAGGTCACCAAGGTGTTAAAATATTACCTATATTACACATTTCTTATTACAGTCTCACAAGGAGAACGAGCAGTGAAAGTTGAAGCTTCTTGGATCTGTTTCTTCTAGCAAGACAACACAAAAGGGCTGTACGGTGCTGGAGGTTTTCACAATGTAAGTGCGGCAGCTTATTGTCAGATCTTCATAATTAGAATATTCTTTTCACGTTTGGATGTGGATTTATACCCAGCCTATGAGCTGTGCGAAAAGGGGAACTGGGGGGATAAAAGGCTGTATAAAATGCACACACATGTAAGAAGTATATTTTTGCATTCCTAGAACTAAAAAGAATAAACCCAGTGCAGTTTTAACCTTATAAATATCTTCTCCTTATGTCTACAGGCAAAGGTCCACATATCTGAAAGGCATTTTTTTTCAAAGTTTTGCTCTTCTTACATTGAATTGTTACCTGAAATGTTTTGCACTTATGTGTAATGTTTTCTGCTAATTGAGTTCTCACATGAAGCTGAGTATTCCACATGGAAGATAAAATATCTATGCCATCGTGTTTACTTTGAGGACATGTTTGGTTTGGTTTGAAATTTTGGCTGGAATTAAAAAATGCAGCTGATAGGCCAACAGCTCTTTGTCATGTATCTGTGTGATCTTTTTCAGGGGTGGTCAATTGTCTGACTCCATTTGGTTTGTGTATTTAGAAGATGCCACAGAGAACTTATTTGTTTGTAAAGTTATCTGTGTAATTTTAAAGCCTGGACATAATTCTTTTGTTTGCTTCACAGGCAATTTAAGATATTTTCTTGATAGCAAGTTTGAAAAAGGAGGACTAGAAGGTATTGTTGGCAAGGCAATAAATCACCTTACAGATGACTGTCAGTCTCTTTAATTTTCCTTTCAGTTAAGTATCTAAGGGCAATACTCAGATTTTTAGGCTTTTAAATGTTTCTGGGTCTGGAGGGCTAGAACTGTGCTCATAACTATGCCTTGTGGGACAGCAGTTTCTTACTTAGTTCACACTGTTCTTTGAAGGTCAGGATCTCACATGCATAGAGGTATCTAGTGTGACTGAGATTTTTGAAAGAAGTTCTATACGCCCACAGTTCTTACTGAAGTCAATATGCTCTTTCAGTAAGGAAAACAGATTATACTGTGCTGTATGTCTTAATTAGTGAGCTGTTTCTTTATTTGTGGGGCAGGGACTAGATAAACAGGTGCCTGAGACTAAGATATTTTTCCTTCTGCAACTTCTACAATGCAGACTACTCTGGATTTGCCACTCCTTGATTTGGTTCCCCTCTGAGTCATAGTTCAGTTTAGTTATCCACTCTAAACCACTTTGGAGAGAACAGAGGTATATCAGTGTTTGCAGTGTGTGCCATCCCCTTCTTGCCTGGGAAGCAGACACAGAGCATCGGGTGCTGTCGTGATGATGACCTTTGACAAGCTGAGATGCAGAGCACTCCACAGGAATTTCCTCCAGCACAAAGGTACTTAACAAATTCTCCATTTCCATGGTGGGACCTAGTCAGTAGGTGGTCCACTTGTCTGTCTGTCTTTCCTTACCCTCTTGTTAGGCTTAGAGAAGCTGCAGTAAGTGGGGGGGGTGGGGGTGGGGAAGGGAAAACAAAACAAAAAAAAGCTATTAAACTGGAAAGGCGTGATCTGCATAATTGCTCTAATTGCAGCTAGTTCTGCAATGAATAGTCCTGCTGTCAAATTCAACACCGACTGAGGGGGAAAAAATATGTCCAAGTCTTTTACTATAACATGAAAGACATAAAGAAACTCTTATGATCATTGTCATTGACTTTACAGAGCCAATTACTAATTAAGGGGGAGGGGAAACAGTGCCATTGTTAAATTATTGAGGAAAAGATTAAATTGGCAAGCATAAATAAACAAAATTAAAGTATGCACTTCTCTGGCCGTTTTGAGTTGCACAAATTTGTGTATCAGTCATGCATGACAAAATTAGTTGTTCATCATCCGTTGGGATTTTTAATGTAAGTGTAGCAAGTGTTTTATCAAACATGGACTACTCCAAATGTTCTGCTGTCTCAGAATTCCCAAAAAAACAAGGAAGTAAAACCACACAGACTATTGCCAGAAGCAGAATGTCAACCACAGACCTGAAGGTAGGGTTTAGAGAAAGGAAAGCCAGACTGCCCTCACTCCAACACTAACTCTCCGTGGCCTTGCACAGATTGCTCCATGTCTCTTTCTTGATTTCCTTATCTTTAAAATGGGATAATAAAACATACTTACTTGTCTCATTCTTACGTTGTGAAACTTTGTGTCTGGATAGCGCATTTGCAATAGAGGAAAGATTTATAGGACTCTCTTAAAATCTGTTCTTGAGCCATAAGCAGTGATAAAACTTCTGTTCATTTTTAGGAAGCGTGGTTTTATATAGTGGAAACCTAATCAGGGTGTCCAAATCTAGAGGCTAGTAATAGAGAAGTAGCTCCTGAAACAAATGTTTGTTACCTGCTTAAGTGTGGCCATGGAGTATGAATACACCGTGGCTTGAAAAATGAACAGTGTGTTGCCTGTTTAATTTCCACTTCAATAGAATTAGCACAGAAATATTTTTCTTTTATTTGAAAAATTATATGCTTTCTCCTTCATGGTGAGTTGACCCTGTCCAGCAATTAAGCACCCACCAGCTGCTCATTCACTCCCCACCTCACTGGGATAGGGGAGAAGACTGGAAGAGCAAATGTGTGAAGGACCTCATGTGTCGAGACAAAGACCATTTAAGAAGTGAAGAGGAAAAAAAGAAGGAGAAAAAAGAAAAAGCAAGTGATGTAAATGCAGTCACATACCACCTCCCACAAGCAGACTGCTGACTGATGCCCAGTCAGCCTCTAAGCAATGACTACTCTGGAAAAACTCCCCCCAAGACTTTATTGCTGAGCATGCTGTTATATAGCATGGGACATCCCTTTGGTCAGTCAGGGTCAGCTGCCCACCTGTGCCCCTTCCCAGCATCTTGCCCGTCCACAGTCTCCTCACTTGTAGCAGAAAGAGTGAGAAACAGAGAAGGCCTTGATGCTGTACAACCACTGCTTGGCAGTAGCTAAACACAGGTGAGTTGTCAGCAGTGTTTTGGTGACAAATCGAAAACACAGCACATACTGGCTGCTGTGAAGAAATTTAACTCCATCTCAGCCAGACCTAGTACACAATTGTATCATCTAAAGTGTTTTCTCCTGCAGTTTGGGCTCACTCTGAAATTCTAAAGTCTTCTTCTCATTTTGTATGTGTACATTGGACCAAGATGCCTTTCAGACTAGTTCCAGGCACCTCAAACTTGAAAATATAAGCAAGATTCAGACCAAAGGTTGTTTTTACCCAGTCCGAACCAAATACTTATATTCAGACATACCAAAGTTAGGAAAATTAGTATTTGCATGGGAGCTTTGATGTGCCTTGGGATCATCTATTATAGCGAAAATGGATAAAGGAAAACAAGATGAAATAAATTCAAAGTTATATCCAAGACACAGTGGAAGCAGCCCTGTTTTGAAGGTTGAAAACACTCTGGTAATTTTTTTTAATATCTTTATTTTTGTGCATTTTTGTACTTCCTTGTTCTTTCCATGGTAGAAAGCTAACGTGCCTGTTCTGGGGAAATATCTGGCCTGCCTGGAAGTGGAAGTACTGTAAATGACATAAGAAAGCCTGTACTCATGACATTTCCTGTACAGTTTTGCTGACTACATATTAGAATGCAATCATGTTGAAAATTTTAACTGATTTTGACTTGTTCCATGCCTGTCATCACTTTCCTTTTCTTGTCTGTCTATAGGGTACATCTTGATGCCGGTGTAGTACCTTCTTGGCAGAAACAGTATCCTATGGAGAGAACATCTTCTGTTTTTTGGGGGGTTTTCTTCATTATGAGGGTAGTGTGGTACTCAGAATTATTGAGCAGGATGGCTTTCGATAGCAAATACTTATATAGGGTCATACTATTATAAGACCAAATGTGTAACAGGCCAGCTATTATTAGGTATTTTTTCCCCTCTGTTAATATTTTATGCTGTGTGATATGTCTTAGCCTTCCTTCCCCACTGTTGCTACTAACCAGCACCCTAATAGCAGTCTGACCTGTGGCGCTGAGAGCTTTATACTGGTGTTGGCCACCCTCTCCCTACTTTCCTCAGTTCTCCAGAATAAATGAGCAGCTGTGTAAGACAGGCGGAGAGACCAGCTTCAGGTTGCAGCTATTTTCATGTGCTTGCAGCCTCCTTGTGGAAGCTTTAGAGGCTAAGGCAGGGTAAAGCTCAATTCTACCCCATCTTTCTGGTCCTGCTAGGGACACTTGGCATCCTTCTCTTTTGCTGGATGTTGCCGCTTCTGTCTAGCCCCTGCTGATGGGGTGTTCCTCTGGTTTTTGGCAATTTAAGTTGAATCTGAGTACCGCATACATAGATGTTCTGCAAAAACTACTGCCTCTGAGGAAAACTGAAACCTGAATGTTCCTCAAAGAAAACAAATGTGGGAAAAGAGCTGAGTGGAAGGAACAATCTTTAGAGGCTACTCACGCCTTAAATTCTCTGTGGGTAAATGGAATAACTGTACTTCACTCTATTTAATTTTGATTACATTTCAAATAAAGGAAACAACAAAGAAGGCGGCAAAAGTTCCATTATCTCTGGGAATGGATGGGTGTAATAATTCTGAGTTTAATCATTTCTTCAGGCAGAACAGAATATCAAGAAAACTTAATTCTATCTGAAGAATGATGCACCCTGTGGGAACGTGAAAACGTATATGAACGGCATGATTTTAAACAAGAGCATCAGACAGACATAAAATAACAAAAGAGTTCACAATTTCTCCTTGTAAGGCAGACTCAAAAAAGAATTGATTTTGAAATTTTGGGTTCTGAGTTCCCTGAGGAAGTGAGATTTCAAACACACCAGACTGCTGGGAAGTCTTTAGCAGGATACCTGAAATTTGTAAAATAAGACATTTCCCCATAACCTGAGGAAAATCTGTGGAAGGTAGTCAATATTCCAGTAAAGAGAACATAAAAAATACTACACAAAAAATATGTAAAGAAACACGGAGGGCTGCATGTACTGCATGTATAGTCCAGCGGAGCAGCATGGGGCTATATCAGCTGTGACTCAGCGAGCATTTGCATTAAGGTTGGAGTGTGTGTTGGAGCACACCACAGATATAGACAGTAACAACAGCACCATCAGTTCAGAGGATTTTCTCTGGGAGTGTTGAGCAATATGGGAATGATTGGACTATTAATTTGAAAGCAATTAAAGCATCTATTAAATTACTTCAGACATTATTTCTGGCAACAAATTACACAACAAGCAGTTTTGTTTACACTGAAGAAAAGCCAGTACCTCTGGAATTAAACAATTAAACTGTAGGTTTCCACTGCTAAGCTTCTCCTAACTGCAGGCACACGAGAATAAAATGTTTGGATAGGGAGGAATTTGCTACAGTACTCTGGGCTGAGACCTGGAGCTTATCAGTAGATTCAAGACCCCAAAACAACTGAGGAAGGAGTTGAGGACCTCTCACAGAACACTCTGCTCAGAACTGAGAAAACAGAGAACAATCCAATTGGCATGATTCATGCTGCTAGAAATCCCCTGCAACTTTAGGTGGAGGATTAAAAGAAGATTTAGTTAGTTTTATTGTGCTGAGGTTATGGTTCTGTGTTCAGGAATACCAGAGCTTTACACCACCAGATCGCCTCCTATTACAAATTTGGACTGTATCAGGCCTTAGTGTATGACTGAATTTCTGTCAAATTAGTTGGAACACACGGTACACTATTTAGTCTGGCTTCATGCTCACTGCAGGAGGACAGGTGGTATGTGATCTGGCAGAAAATCTGTCGGGACAGTTACCCTTTAAATACTGGGGGTTTTCTGGTTGTTTTTTTTTTTTTTTTTTTTTGACAAATTTGGATCCACACAGTGAGTTTGTACTAGCTGAACTGTTATTTCTTCTGAGTCTACAACATCTTGGATCCAGCATATGTACCCTAACCCATCCATTTTCTCCTGAAGGCATGGCTGAGGAATCACGGGGACAAGAGGAGGGGGTGGGAAAAGAGATGGATCTCCTTCACTTGTGTATAGATCACCAAGGAATAAATAAATAGGAAAAAGAATATAATACATTACCACTAGGTAGGTTGGTGCCTCTCTTTCCTTTTGGAAGAGGACACACAGCATATTTGAGAGTTTGCCCAGACAGGCAATACATGTCCCAGGCAGAGGACCCCAAGACTTTGCACAACCAGATATGTGTGTACTTCCAGAAATATTGCTGCCATTTTAGGGAAGCTCCGTGGTTCTTGTTACATTTTGCGGACATGAAGTCCATGAAGGAGTGGGCTTTTTAAGTTTGGTTAGTAGGATGAATAGTTATGAACATACTCTCTTCATAAAGCTTCTCTTTAGGAGAAGCTGGGCTCAGCAGGAGTCCCAGACTGATAGCAAATGTATTTGCGACAAAGTTGTCTCTCAAAGCTTGTTGGACCAAGGTAAGTGGGAGAAAAGAGCTTTTGAATAAGACACTCTTCTGTTGCCTCTGTGGCCTTTGGGTGCATTTTCACTGTATCCTTAATCAGATTTAGGTGCACGCTGACACTGAGTGCCCTTCTTCCCACTCCACAGCACCTTCAACTTCCTATCATCCTTGAGCCAGCTTTGACACTAGATGTCTGCAGAGTGCAAGCTGGGGAGCAAATGGACCATCAAAGATGACCTGATGTGTGCCTTTTTCCTTCCTGCCTGCCTGCCTGCCCGCCTGCCTTCCTGCCTGCCTTCCTGCCTGCCCACCTTCCTCCCTCCCTCCCTTTTCCCTTCTTTTCTGATATAATTTTAATGGATCAGTTTCCCAGTCCATT
The DNA here is from genome assembly GCF_000696875.1 of Nestor notabilis. NCBI lineage: Eukaryota > Metazoa > Chordata > Aves > Psittaciformes > Psittacidae > Nestor > Nestor notabilis. Next base: position 181,415 of record NW_009927805.1, on the reverse strand, counting down.
TCACTCAAGAGCTTGTGCTGTTAGGACTAATTTTGGGACATAAGAATTGGCTTATGTTGACTTACACTATGTAACTGAATTAAAGCACAGAGAGAGAGGAAAAGAAGCCGATAGAGACTTAATTGTCACCTTTCAGTCGCCAGTAATTAGCATGCTCGTTTTAAAATGGGCTCTGTTTCTCACAGATAGGTTGTTCTCAGATAAGCCAATGTACAGATGGTGTTAAGTTCCTGTACCATACTGTAAACATTACTGACTAAAATACACAACTATAAACGATCTGCCTACATGTAGAGAACAGTTTGTATGTTTATGAAGTTGATGTAAATCTGTCTGTTTATTATGTGCATTTTTACATGTTACTCTCTCAGCTTTAAGAAAATGCTGTGGCAGTGTGGACTGTGCCTTTAAGGGCTGAGGTTCCCAGGCAGAGATTGCGGGCAGGAGGTTGTGAAGCCCTTTTGTTGTTATGCACAGCCAATTAAAACCAAATAGAAAATAAAGTAGATCCTTTGCAAGAACCTTAAGCCCTTGAATGATCACCGCAGGTGTCATCCATAATTTTCTAAAGAACTTGCCGTCTTAAGAGAAGGCCGGAGGCACTGGAAGGGGACAGAGAGTAAGCAGGTTAGTTTACCAAAATAAGACCAAACTGTGACATGAGGCACTCTAAAAAGAGCAGAAATATTTTCTAAATTGCTTGAACTCTTTCCTGCATAGGTTGAATTTGCTGCAGGAACTTCTCTTTCCTCAGTATGCCTGTCTGGAATTGGCTTTGTAGTGATGGGAGCAACAAGCAGCTGTAGTAAGAGAGATCATGTATAGCTATTTGGTCCATCACTTTGCTGACAGGCCACTTCTGTTTTTGTTTCTTCTTTTGTTTTCTTTGAGGAGACAGATGCTGCATGTGTGCATTTATGCTGGATGCTCCACAGATTTTTCAGTGGACATGAATAGCTACATATGGCCACCTTAAAACAGCATCTTATTGGAAGGCTTTTTCATTCTGTGTCATGGGAAAGTTTATTTATGCAGGTTCTGGGGAGGAGAAATGGAAGAATTGAGATCAAACCCACTAGCTAAGCTGAGACGATGAAGGATAAATGAATATTACCTCACTGTCTCCCTAAAAGCAGATGAGAAATTGGTGGACTCAAACGATATTCTCAAGCTGATTTCAGGTATTTTTTCCCTATGCATCCACGTGTGGCCACCAGAGAAGACAGGATGACTAAGCTAGAAAAACCTTTTGTCCCACTTGTTATGGCAGATTTTATATTCTCTGTGCCTGGGAGATGTGAGATTTTGCAGAACTGAGTAACTCAGTTGTGGCTTGGTGAGCTAATGTAGCTCCTGGAAGGCCAGAGACCTGGTAGAGTTGGTGCGAGTGCACCAGCTATGTGCAGCTGGGAGCGAGAGGGCTTTGTGGAAACAACCCTTTCCCCACCAGCATGCTACAGGCTTTGCTGTTCACAGGCTGCTGCTGTTTGTACCACACCTATGTAAGCTCTTGCAGTATGTACACTTCTTGCAGCTGTATTGGGGTACAGACAAGTGACACGATTGGTCATCCAAAATACCTGTCGTCTGAGCTTAAAAGGTAAACCACAGATCAACAATATCTCTAATAAGAGACGTTAGTTGACCCTGCAGTATCTCCTGTTCTTATCATCTTTAAGAACTTGAGTGCTTGAGAAACAGAGGGTATGTTCTTGGGGTTTATTGTTCATTCTTTAATTCTCCTCTAGAAACTCTGCATAAATTTCAAGATTACCAGATTGATTTCTTTTTCTGGCTTTTTTGTTTCATTAAAAATAATGAAAGAATGATCATAATGGAGACTACTAATTTTTCATTCTGTTGTACACAAAAATTTGTGGCAATATACTAGTGGATCGAAGAAGGTGAGTGCATAACTCACAAGAAGAAATATTACTGCAAATTCACTTGTTGAATCTCCAAACTAGGATGTTGTAAGAAGATAGGAGCTTGCATTGTGGAATAATGAACCTCTTCACCTGTTTCAGTCTGTGACTGTCATCTACCGGCAAGATGTCCCATGCATAAACAGATAAAAAGAAATCTTTTAAGGGTGAAGTACAATATTAATTTTTAGCTTAATAGCAGTAACATTTGTGATTTAACCATTCATTCAGTTCTTCCAATGAGTTAAGATATGTAAGAAACTTGGTCACTGAAATTGTGATCTTTAATTTTCTTCCAGTCACCTTAAAGTCATCTGGGGCTGCCACTAGACCTGAGGAGCAAAATCAAAGTCCTTTCACCCTCATTTAACACACACACACACACACACACACACACACACACACACACACTCTATGTGCGTCGGTTAAAAGTTTGTGCTTGCCTAGCTGTATCAGATTAGACATGCTAATGTTTCAGCTGTTGTGCCTTCATCAGGACGTGTCTCAAACCAACCCTTTGCAACAGTTTGGAACAGATTCATATGTCGAGTTAGTTAGAAATGCTTTGGCAGTCATGTCATGTTTCCTGTCATGATGGCTTTTTGTTGGGCTTTTTTCTTGGTAGCTCAGCAGTATCTAAGTAAAATCTCTTATCTTAGGAAAAGGAACTTTATTGGTTGTTTGCTTGTTGTCTCTCTGCCTTAAATCCTTGTTGTCTCTCTGCCTTAAATATTTTTAAAGGCATTTGTCTGTTAATTTTGTACTATACGAATGCAAAAAAAAAGAAAAGAAAAAAAAAAGAAAAATTGATGACAAAGAGAAGAAGGGGAGTGTGTGTGTGAATGATACCAGACTGTCTAGATGGTCAGATAGCAGTGCTGAGTGAATAAGGTGGCTTTCCAATACATTACACTCTTACAGAGACTGACAGAATGTAATCACTGAGAATTTTTGTAACTTTGGATATATCTGACATTGGAGGAGAGACTGAAACAATAGTCCAGGACTGAACATTCCCAAAATTATGATACTCAGGGTCTGGATAGGGATTTAATTTTCAAAATATTTGTCCCAGGAAACGTATATCACAGAACACAGATGAACTTAATTTTGACAGTAATAATAGCACAGCTGTCTGCCAAAGGCCATCACATTTTGAAGAAGTATTCAAAATGCTTAAAATGTAAATATCATCCATGAACTGGAATTTTTTATGGTGTAGCTATTGCCTCGAAAGAAGCAAATCTTTCTTTATTCTTTACTGAGGTAAAACTCTTACTGGGTTACTTCAGTTTATCTTTTCCAAAAGCCCAGTAGGCCTGAGGAAGGAGATAAAGCACCAGTTCTCTTCCCCAAAATACCAGTTTTACTCTTTATGAATGACTGAAGGAAATCTTTATGTTACAAGTATGTCTGTATGGTGCTCAGTGCAGACAGCTCTCTTGGACTTTCCTGAGGAGCATAGGTATTTGGTACTTTGCAGAACTGGGCTCAAATTTAATAAGAAAAAGCTCAAATAATACAGAAATATTTGGTTAAAATTTCTTAGGGAAAGACCCTCATGTGTTTTAGATACCATTTTTCAGTCTCTTCAGAAGCCTCTCAGAAACCGAATTTGTATTTTCTTTTAATAGCTATTGCTTATAAACTAACACCAAAAAGAGTGGGACTTTTTGATACTTCCACCCAATCACTAGCCAAAGCCTTGCAGCCTTGACCAGAATGAGAATTTAAACTACTAGGGGAGCAAATCTCCATCCAGAACTTCAGTGCATCCCTGGAGTTTTGCAAGGTAATTCACAGCATTAAGCAGAAGCAGGATAAATCAAAGATATATCAAAGCCTCTCTTGCTGATCTTAGTGATGTCTTCCAAAGGAGAACTGTCCAGCAAAACCATGGCACAGTTACAGAACAAAATGGTATCCTTTCCTGGAGAAAAAAAACCAATCAAACAAAAAAGCCCAACTGACTCATTGAAAAGCAGCTGTGCTCAATAAGCAGGCAGTTTTCTTTCTCATTTTCCTTCAGAAATTCTGACAGGAAGAAGTGGCTAGTGGTTAATAAATGTAGACCTTTCATGCAGGAATAATCATCTGGATGTGCCTCACTGCAGATGGAAGGCATCTGGTGCTGGAGTTGTGATACAGAAAGATTTGCCGCTTTTACAGAAAGATTACTGCTTGTGACAAAGCATCAAATTGCTGCTTGTGTCCTTTGTTTCTGTCCCAGAATAAAGGAGGGAAGAAACTGTGCTTTTCATAGGACTCTTAGTGCATCTCTTTATGCAAAATCCATGACAAGCTGCAGTTGTGTACTGATTGTCTGCTAGTTGCTTTCTGAGCCACAAAAAGAATGAGATTTAATACACACCATGAATTTGTGTTATCCAACTGTAGTCTTAAAAATCTGAATAGATTTCAATTATCTATCATTATAATGAACACTTATAATTTTCTTATGAGCTGCAAGATCTTTCTTTTAGCCTTGATTTGAAATTTCTGTTTCAGAAATTTCTCCTGTACTAAGACGTGATGTGTAGTGTCAAATCTCTTGCACGAACCATCACTTTCAGCTACCATACAATTCCTTTCTAAGATGTGCTTGATATATATATATATATAAAGTCTGACAAACAAGCATGATGAAAGCCCTACAGGTTTTATCAGACGTTTTCATATCTTCCCAGGAGCAGTATTCCAAAAAAAACAAATCATCCTTATAATGTATGTGAGTATATACTATTTTTTTTAAAGCTACTTCATTTAATCCATAAATGTTTAAAGCCATAAGCAAAATGTAATTCCACATAATTTCTGGTTTCCAGTCTAATCTGAAATGTGAATTTGGTTTATAGCTGAGATAGACTTTGGTTACTGTAAGCTTTTCCAGTGTCTGGGGACTTTTCTAGGATGCATGGGTAAAAATAAATATTGCTTCCCCCCCCCCAACATTTCACAATACTACTGCAAGTTGCCCAAGCAGTAACATGACATATCAATGCAGATGGGATCTGTCATATCTGATTCTTCCTTCCTCTGTCCTCATCTGCCTCGGTTGTTCTCATCTGCCATTCTTTCTCCTTCCCATTCCTTAAGTAATCCTGGCTCTCCTTCTCTCTACAGTTCTCCCATCAGGCTGAGGAATCATGACTTCCACAGTGAAAGTCATCACTCCGTGGTATCCCACCTACCCCCCTTTGCAGTCTCTTGGGGTCATTGCTTATACAGACTTATGCTCTTAGCCACGCAGTGATTTCTTCCTACTGCAGCCTTTCACTGAATAACTTTCCTCTGACCCTCTTAACTTGTTCACATTCATTTTTATTAGCTGTTCTTAGTTCTCCTGCCCAATCTTGTCTCCTTCACTGTTTCTTTTTCCTTTTGCTTCTTTGGGGTCCTTTTAAAATGTATCCTTCTTTGCATTTTTTTTACTATTCTGTCTTTCATTGATTTTGCCCTACTTTAGTGTCTTTAGTGTCACCATGCTTTGCTGAAGAAAGATACATCACGAAGTTTTCAACTCCACAAAAGATTTTCTCTTTTCTTATCCTTTTCTCTGTCCCTTGACCAATATCTTTATTTTTATTTTCTCTTGAACTAGCATGACCTTTGTCTCTTCAATTCTTTGCAATTTCTGAATTTCCTCTAAAACCTCCTGCTCTGTTCCTATCTCCTCTGCCAAGCATTTTCTGCCAAAGAAATCCTCAAGCTTTTTAAAGGATGGGGAAAAAAAAGTCATTGCTTTCACTCAGGAAACATTCCCTTTGCTCAACCTGGTACTGTGTCCTCTTTTTCTTGCTTTGTCTTTCTCCTTCCTCTCACCTTAAAACATTCTCTCTCGGTACTTTCTTTCACCTCTATTCCTCCTTATTCCTCCCTATTCTCTGCATTTCATTTTTCATGTTCATTTCTTTTGTCCTGAAAAAAACTCACTTTTCTTTCTACTTTTTGGGTTTTTTTCTGTATTTTAAACATGTCTTCTCTTGACTCAGTGGTGCCTGAGTTTTGCTTTTTATACATCACTGAGCTTCTACATGCTGCTTTTCCCAAACTCATCAATGTTTCCCAAACTTCCTCCCTTTTTATATAGCTGAATTTATATTTTGGCTGCATAACAATCTTTTCCATGGTCAGTTATCAGCAGATGAGGGATTTTCACTTTCCCCTCTGTCCTCATTTGTGGAAGCCAAAGGAATTATTTTGGATACTGTTTAGAAGGTTACACAATTTTGATTGGTACAATAAATTTGTACAAGTTTTTTTATAAATCATAAAGTTGCCATTTTAGGGATCAGCATTTCAAAATCTTTCTGACATGAGGAAGAAAAACTTCTGGAAATGGCTCAGTAACCTTACATGTCCTTCTAGAACTGGCTGAATAGCTGGATGAATGTTGAGGCTAAGGAAGACAAGTATACTTTCACTACCGTGCCTATATTTGATTTTAATGAACAGTTATCTGACAGCTGATAGTATTAATTGATTGGAGATATTTTTTCCTTCATTTGATTATATTACATTGCATGTGACAAATGTCCTTTTAACTAAAATACAAAAATACTATCACTGTTTCAATACTGCATAGTGTCTTTGCTGATATTTGAAATGAATGCACTTCACCCTTTTCTGTGGAAATCAGCATTTAAATTCTATTTGTTTATTTAGGTGGATGACCGTGATTCAACCTTTCCCCCACAGTGGCTGCAGAAGATGTAAATTAAGAGTGATAACCCAGTAGGGTCATATTGAGTTATGCCCTAGTCTCATGCAAAGAAATATCTTAGTGAAATTTCAAATCAGAGAAGTCAGAATACATTTCTGTGTGGCACTGGCAAATAGCTTTTCATGGGGAAAAAAAAGCACCCTTTTTTCAACGTATCTGTCCTTTGCATAAAAAAAAAAGGGGGTTGGAAATGTCAATGAGGTAGGGTCAGGATGGAAATGCAAATCCAACTGCTTCCAATGGAAAAGTATTACGTTCAAACTGGAAGCATGATCTTGCAAACCATAAGGGAGACCTCTGAGTAGGGACTATGAATGTGAAAGGTTTGCAGGATTTCAGTTCTGTGATTTGAACTTAATGTGAAGCATCCTTGCTCAGGAGGGGGCATTTACATATTGAGAAAGGACTGTAGGTTGCTGGCACAAAAAAGCATGCACTGAGGTGCTAAAGGTTACAGTGGGAATCATCCTAAGAATTTTAAGGGAAGTTAGGGTGGGAGGTTATTTAGAAAGAAAGACTGTACACAAATAGAGACATAGAGACATGTAAATTGGAAGGAATACATATACTGAGTCTTCAACATAAATGAGTCAACAGGGAGTCGAACTAGAAATTCACTTTTGAAAGCAAAAAGGTGAATCCTCATGAACAAAAGAATTGGAGAGTGTTAGTGCGACTGTATCAGGGCCAGAGGAAAACTGACTACTCCATTTCTCTTTTCCTCTTCTTTCATTTGCTACTGCTTGTTGTTTTCTTCTGTAGATAGCTTCTACTTGCCCACGTCTTTGGAATTCCTCTATTGAGCATCTGAGAAACATTGAATACACATAATGTTAGCAATGTATTTATAAAGCTTTTTTCTTATATCTAAAAATAAATGAAAAGGTCACCCAGGAGTATCAGATTATGAGGCTAATTTGCAAATATGAACCTCAGTTTGCTCCTCTGCTTTTGGTATGCTGTGGTAACAGACCATGTACTAATACAGCAATGCATACATTTTGATTGTTGTGTACAAATACATGCAAACACTTTGGAAATATTATTTATTTAATTTATTCCATTCCTTTTATGCTTTTAAACAGAAATAATCTGCAAATATTTATAATCTGGCATCAAAGCTTATTTTTTTAAATTTCAAATTGCATTCATTAGGAGTCTTTTGCCAAGGTTGTGAAGTAGTTGTTGCAATTGTCTATTAAAAAATATGTGTGAACTGTTGTTTAGTTTGTCTGTAGATCTTGTCACGTAGTTTAATGAGGAGCAGAAGGGTTAATATATGCAGGTTTGTAGAGCAGCTTGTGTTGTTCATGTTACAGAAACAAGCCCTTACAGAACAATTCCAAGGAAATGATCCTGATATAGCAATAAGTAGACTATGAATAATAATAAATACATACATATCAAACAGAAAATACTTCAGCTACCTGAAGGCCAAAAAGCAGGCTAAGCCTTTACAAACTTTCTATCTTCTAACTTTATCCCAAATTGCTTGTCAAGAGGGCCAGTGCATTTGGCATTAGGTAAAAATTCAAACTCTACTTGGCATAACATGGGAAAGACTGGACTATAAAGCTGTCCTATCTGTTTTGAATGCACATTTTAGAACATTACACATGCTCAGGTTGAAGAATATCCACATGGGGTAAGTTTAATAGGCAGAATGGTGACAATGGCGAAAGAAATGAGATATTTCATAGAATCATATAATAGTTAGGGTTGGAAATGACCTTAAAATCATCTAGTTCCAACCCCCCCCACCATGAGCAGGGACACCACACACTGAACTATGACGCCCAAGGCTCTGTCCAACCTGGCCTTGAACACTGCCAGAGCTGGAGCATTCACAACTTCCTTGGGCAACCCATTCCAGTGCCTTACCACCCTCACAGTAAAGAACTTCTTCTTTAGATCTAACCTAAACTTCCCCTGTTTCAGTTTAAACCCATTACCCCTTGTCCTACCACTACAGTCCCTAATGACGAGTCCCTCCGCAGCATCCTTGTAGGCACCCTTCAGATATTGGAAGGCTGCTATGAGGTCTCCACAGAGTCGAGTCTTCTCCAGGCTGAACAGCCCCAACTTTCTCAGCCTGTCTTCATACAGGGGGTGCTCCAGCCCCCTTATCATCCTCGTGGCCCTCCTCTGGACTTGCTCCAGCAGCTCCATGTCCTTTTTATGTTGAGGACACCAGAACTGGACACAATACTCCAAATGAGGTCACAGGAGAGCAGAGTAGAGGGGCAGGATCACCTCCTTCGACCTGCTGGTCATGCTTCTTTTGATGCAACCCAGGATACGGTTGATTTCTGGGCTGCAAGCGCACACTGAAGCTGGCTCATGTTCAGCTTCTCATCAACCACCACCCCCAAGTCCTTCTCCGCAGGCTGCTCTGAATCTCTTCTCTGCCCAGCCTGTAGCTGTGCAGAGAATATTTGAGAATATTTACCTCCAGTTTGACTTTAACCTATTCTAGAAAGAATTTAAGGGTAATAAATTGTGTGAGCTCAGGAACTAGGTTTCTACACTCCAAAACATGCCATTCTTGGTTGCTTTTATAACTAATTTACATGTTACATGGTAGTTACATCACTTACCTTTCAAAGAGGTTAAATCCAACACAGTAACTGCAGCTGTTCAATATCCAGATATTTACCAAGCTTCACTCTTCCAATCACAGCATTTTACCTTGGTTTGAATTGAAAGGAAAGTCAGGAAGGATCATGAGAATGGCCTTTCTAATGACTAATTTGCAGTGTGCATATTATATAGTCTTTCTGCTCACTACTGCCTTTCTTAACCCATCTGTGTTTGCCTCTCCTACCCAAGCTGGGATAAGAGAAGTGCTTTCTATTGCAATGTTCTTGTTTTAGAAGTGTGGAGAGTTTCTATAGGATTTTTTCTGTTTACAAACCAGTTACACAAGGGATCTCTTACTGGGCTCTGGTATAACGGTAGTTTGTGTTGGAAGGTGCGGTATCTTATTTTCCTAAAGAATCAGTGGATCTGATTCTTTTTAAGCATGATCCAGGAATTATGGGAGCTCTTTAGGCACTAGCACTGAGCAGAGCATATTAAAAATCTGAATAGAGGAAAACATTAAGTCTCAGTGCCAAAAGCAGGAGGAGATCTCCTTTCTGATTTCTAGGAGCAGCAGTCTTTCTTTGCTTTTCAAATTATTCTAGTTGCTAACTATTTCTACCTCCATTTTCCTCTTCCAAAAGCACCTTTCAAATTTGCAGAAGCCAAACCTATCTATTCATTGCTCTCTGTTGCTCAGTTGTTTAGGTTTGACGACAATATAAATAATTTCCAAGACTTATAGAAGATTTTGTGATTAAATGAAAAGGTTCATTTCTCCTTGAAGAATGTCTTTGAATCCTGATCTGAGTATCTCACTAAACCACACAAGCAATGCAGTGAACGCCTGAACAAGCTTCACTGAAGTACTGCAGGATGTAAGGACTCTATAAGCTGTATCTGACCCAGAAAAGTAGCATGGACTGCAATTTGGTTTGACTTCCTGAAACATTATGTTATTATGAATTATGGGGCTTGGCTTGCTAATGTATGCAAAGCACTTTGAGATCAGCAGATGGAAGCGTAATAGCAATACTTTGCACTTATATTGTTTTGTATTAAAACTGTAATTGGAACCTGTTTTTAATGGTGTTCATTAATATAATAATACAAGCTCATTGCAGTGTAAGCTCAGAGCCATAATGTTGATGGTGAACTAATAATGAAATGGCTGCTTCCCTGATGATAGTGTTGGCAGAAGCCTTGCATTCTCTCCTTTGTATCTTAACTGCTTTGTAAAATAGGAAAAGGCTATTTTGCACTGTTTATTCCACAATGAATTTTAATATGTCAGCCTAGTTATGAAATGAAAGACAAGAAGGCAGCTCCAGCTTTGTGTTTGACTTATTTTCCATCCTGATTTAGCATTCTAGCATTTAACTCTGTTTATACCTTACTTTCCTCTTTTGCTTTGGAGCAATAAAAGGTGTGAGCTGGGTTGTTTTTTTTTTTTTCATTTGCCTCCAAGTCAGTTATAAAGTATTACCAATCAAGGGAAAACACCACTTTTATAATTGAAATAAAAGGTTTGTGTGTGATATTATTTCTACCCAGAAGGGATGTTTTTAAAGTAAAAGTATATACAGCATAGGGACAGTTTACTGCCTATGTTAAATGGCAGATGCAGAGATGGACTTGAGCCAAGGTCTCAGTTATATAAACGTATGGTTTCTAGAGGTGGGGGAAATGTAAATTCTTCCAGTAGCCCACTGTATGAAGAAATGACTCAGAAATGTGGATACAAATGCTCCTTTACAGTGTCTGAAATCTGTTCCATGTCCTTGATCTTGAGGCCAGCTGTAACTCAGTGGTTTTAGGAATTAAATGGAAAAAAAGGTTATGTAACAACAGAGTGCAGATCTTGTGTGTGTATGGATGAAAGCACTCTATCATCATTCTTCAAGCTATGAACAATCAATGATTATGGCGCTGGTTTTGGAGTATTTTGCATCTGTCCATTTTCTTGTTTCACACAGTCGGCAACTGCTTCTAAACAACGTTAAAGTCAGTGGGAGCAATTTAATAAGGGTTTTTAATGTGATTCTCTAGCAAAATAATGCCAGTGATATGCTGTCCATCCCCTAAAAAACCATTTTTCACTCACTGGCCAGTTGTCATTAAAGATAGTGATGCTGCTGAATATTTCAAGGGAATTGTTGGCTTAACAAAGGATAGAGATAAAAACTAGTGTCTTTAGGCACTCAGTATGTTCACAGCATTCTTACCTACTCCTAAACTCTCTTTTGCCCAATAGCTGTTTTGAGGGCACAAAGAATGGTGGATAGACAAAGCGGCTAGAACTTTAAAGAAGTACAGGCAGATATGAGAAAGGAAAATAAATTTATATTTAAAATTAATACTCAATTAAAATAGTGAACAGAAAAAGTTTCATCCAGAAAGAGTTGCAAGTGTGAGCATAGTGTCATATTACACTACTTTGACATAAATAACAACAATTTCATGCAGAACCAAATGGTAGTAATGAACAATTACAAGTTACAGCACAAGCTGTAAGAAGAAAAGTGAGCAAGAGAACAACCTGTAATCAGTTAGTTGTCTCACTACCTAAATTCAGGTCATATCCTCTGTGTTATACAGAAATAGAGAACCTGGAAGAGCCCACTGCTCACTGGAACATGAAATGGGGATAGGGGGATGGCAGCTGCCTTCTGCCCAGTGGCCACAGGGTGCCCTTCTGCCACAGAGCAGGCTGGCATGAAGGACTGGGTCAAGCTAAGTCTTTGGGGAGTTGCAGGGGGTGTTGATGCTGTCAGACAGCAGTTTTGGTTAGTCATGGACACTTTTTCTTTGATGCTTCCTCCACACTTCTCTTAATCTTTCACTGTTTCTCACAAAAAACTTTTTTTTTGATCCCTTAGATTTCTCTATGTCTTTTGATCTTTCCCTCGTTCTTCTTTCCTGTATTTTTTTTTCCCTTTTGACTTGTTTGTGTCTCCTTTAATGTATTCCACATTTATTTTGTTCTGTGCTACTTTCATCTGCAAAAACCACATGAAACAAATTTTTTAAGATATAGGCTGGTCTTTCTAACTGAACCCCTGATTAAGCAATCCAGGAGGTCTTTGTCAGGCTGCCATATAGTATTTTTTTCTCTCACGTCGGTCCTGAGTGCTGTCTAGGCCGTAAGCTGGGACAATTTCTTTTGCCTTTAGACTTTCAGACATGCTTTCTAGAAGGACCATGCTTCTTCAAAAAAAAAAAAAAAAGGAATTTGCATTCAGATTACACTGTGCTCTAAAGACCCATATGGACTCTACAGTTTTCCAGTGGTTTATGCTTTCTCAGATCCAAAGAAGCCTTCTGGGTTTGCACACAGAATGGATAGCTAGAAAAGAAAGAAACAGAATTAGACAAAATAAGAAGTACCTGCTGGCTCATTCCTACCTCATTTTATCCATGGCTATGGACCACACTTTAAGCACATGTCAGAATGAACCAGCTGTAGCTAGGATTCATGCAGCTTTTCCAGCAAATCAGAGTATGCCTTTTATTTTAGGAAACTTTTTTAAACTTTTCGTTCTGCTCCTGGTCTCTTCTCTTTCATCCTCCAGCATATAACTGTACAGGGAAGAAAGATGTCTTGCTTCTAACTACTCAAATTGGTGTTTAAAGCTTATTTCTTTCCATACCCGTTCACCCATTTCACGTGTTTTCATCCTGATCCAAACTATCCCACTAGCTAATTTGTTGTTTGGTTTTGCTGTTTACTTACCACCCCCTCCCCAGAGTTGGAAAACTCATCTGTTCCAGGCGATAACCATCTTTTTATCAAAGTTTGTTTCATTAAAACTAACAGGGAGATGTGTCATTTCAAGCAGAAATAGAAACAGTTCTCAATGTAACTGGAAGTTAAGACTCCCTTTGAAGAAAAGGAAGAGTCGCAGAACTCTAGGTTGTGGCAAGCTGTCCAATATTTCTGCATCTGTTTAGGTTGAGATTTGTGTCAGTCATTGAGTTCCACCTCTCTCCACCCATTATGCAGTTCTGTTCCCACGTTTCCTGCCAGATTTACACCAATGAAACCCTCTTCAGTCCTCCAGGCTGATTTCATTCACTGGTCCCATTTGTTTTTATGAATAAGTATTTTGCAGCTTTTGTAAATCAACTTGTGGAACAAGTGAAGTGTCAATGAAGCACAGCAAAGATTAAGCAGGGTGTGGAAGAAGGAAGAGGCAAGAAATAGTTCCATGAGTTTAGGTTTCTTGCGTAACTTCAGTCTCCCTAATTACATGCCACTTGTACCTGGATAATTGTGCTGTTGGTTGCAGACATCACCTCCCGCCTCAGCATAAAAAAAGTAAATACATGGGCTTTGTACAAAGTTATGTCCAACTCTAACAGAGAAGGCAAGCAAAATGCAAAGCAGCTCAAGACTGTCATTCCGAGTTTTCAAATGCTTGTAAGAAACTTATCAGAGGTGTTAATTGCACCATTTGTGTTAAAGAGAGTCAAATTGTGCCACTTCCTGTGCTAACAGTAACTGTTTCTTCTCTGACTAGTTTAAGAGGTATGTAATTATAATAATAACAGAGAAGCTGCTAGTGATCCCTAGCACCTGCAGTGACAAAAGATCCCTGGGACACTTTTAAAGTTATGCTGACTCCGTTGTTTGCAGCAGGCGTTTGAAAGGTGTCAGAGGAAGCATCCTAATGCTAAAGAAATGTATTTTCTTTCTCTCATGGGATCCAGTTCGACAACAACTTGAAAACTAGAACATCAGAGGCAGGTTTATCTGACATTCATATGCTATTATATGAAAGAGCAGACAGTGAACTGCAAGAGCTGTGTTACTGTTTTTATGTCCAATATGGAAAAAAACACCCTCAAAACAAACCCCAAATCCTGATATAATCTCTATGTATTTTCCAGAGATCTTTACTTTGCTGCTATGGAGTGTCCCAGCAGGGAGGGGTCTTGCTGCAGACTGAGACTGCATGTGCTGTGCATGCACTGGGGACCAATTCATAAAGTGAATCCAAAACTAAATGAAGCTTACAATATACAGCACTTTTTATAGTCTTCACTTCTTCATCATTTGGCTACAAACTCTCTCCAAGGCTAGTGACTTCCTTTTACCTTCAGCATGAACTAGTGAGGTAAGAGCAAGCTATCAAGTTGCAGTAACTGTGAGAACTCTGTGGGCACTGTCTGCAGTTTGTGACAGCCACATGAATAGTGCAAGCTATTTATTTATTTTGTACACAACAAATGAAATCAACTCTAAAGGTGGTAGTGGTCAGGGAAAGTACTCATTTCCTTTTCCCTTTACACCACCTAAATATGAAGTTGTTCTGTTTCATACCAACATGTAAAATTACTTGGGCTCCTTAAGCTTCTCAAAGAATGCATAGGGCAGTTAAAAGAGAGCAAAGGATCCTGATCAAGCTGAGAGAGTTGGGCTTGTTCAACCTGGAGAAGAGAATGTTCCAGTGAGATGTTCTAGCAGCCTTCCAGTACCTAAAGAAGGCCTACAAGAAATCTGTAGAGGAACTTTTTACAAAGGCTTCTAGTGATAGGTCAAGGGGAAATGGCTTTAAATTAAAAGAGGGTATATTTAGATGAGATATTAGGATGAAATTCTTCACTGTGAGGGTGGTGAGACACTGGAACAGTTTGCCCAAGGAAGTTGTGGTTGCTTCATCCCTGGAAGCGTTCAAGGCCAGGTTGGATGGGGCCTTGAGCTGCCTGGTCTAACAGAAGGTGTCCCTGCCCATGGCAGGGGGATTGGAACTGGATGATCTTCAAGGTCCTTTCCAACCCAAACCATTGTATGATTCTGTGACCAGCCAACTGAGGCAAAAGGGCAATGCTATCAGTATTAGCCTCAGCTGTAAGACTTAGGCTTTTTTCAATTTGATGAAGTATGCATATTTATTAAACTGCAATTAATAAATAAAAGGAGAGGAGAGGGAAAGGAAAGGGAGGAAACTGAAGATGTCTTCAGAAGCCAAACACTGGCACAAATGTCACATCAGTCATCATCACAGTCATCTATGGCCTCATCATCAGTTGTACCTGAGATGCACTTTGGCAGCCCTCCAGGGTGCACAGGATGAGCAGACACTGCAGTTAACTTTGATCGATGTCAGTCTTTCAGCATTTCTGCCAGCAAATTCCTTCATTGTTCAGTGGCAGCATTATCCTCAGCACTAAACAATTTCTTGGTATTACCATGTAATGGCTTTGCAGAACATCAGCAGGAGACTTCTGCTCTCAGGCCTTCACTTGAAAGACATAAATCTTTCCCCTCATTTATCTTATGATCCTAATTTATTATCTTTTCCATCCCCCTTACACTTTCAAATGTTTTGGTGAATTGCTCATTAAAGCAAAAGGCTAACAGCACTTGCTGTAGGTAGGTGTGATAAAGCTGGCAGGCACTGCGTGTTATTTCGGTTTGTCATTTTACCAACATCCTTACAAAAAAAGGTCCATGCCTCATGTGTTAGCAGTACAAGACTGGACTTCTCTAAGAAGTGTTTATCTGACATGCAAAAGAGGGAATTAAAGTTCTAAGGGACACAGAGTGCCAAATGTACTGTGGTCAGGGATGTTTCCTGAATCCAAAGTTCTAGTGTGTTTGTCAACTGTCCTATATCACTCCTCCTGTGTATGGTATTCCAGGTGTTAAAATTTTTCAGTCACACTGTAGAAGTACATGCCAGATGGGCAGCAAAAATTGTATGATGTCATGTGAACTGCTGTTGAGTGAATAACAACAAAATCCATAAAACTAGTTAGATACCTAAATCCCTTTCATGTCAGTAAGAATCTGGCATCTGGACTAGATTGTATTCACCAAGAGAAGTTCTGTGCTACATCGATTGCAAAATTATAGCATGTACAGAGCAATTTTAAATGATAATTATTATCTACAAGTAGTGTGTGTGTTATTTTAATTTGATGACAATTTAAGCATTTGTCAAAACTCATTTATGCCAAAGATGTTCCTGGGTAAAAAACCCCCCAAATTAATATTGGAGTTCAGCTAAGGAAAACCAACTTTCCTATCTGAAACATGTTCTGATTACAATATTAAGGCTTGTTTTCACCCCAAATGATAATTCTCTGGAAATAAAAATTGTAGTTGAATTTCTTTTTAGCCAGTCTTACAAACCATACAGTTCAGCAAGCGTCCATAAGTCAGGGACAAGATAAGTGGACTCCGACAACATCTGTGTAACCTAATTCGTAACTTGAAGGCTGTGCATCACATAGAATAACAGGCACATATTACCCAGTGTTCTTTCAGACTGCAGAGAGGAAGAACATGTCTTTGTCTTGCGTTAATTTCCCCTATTGGCAGGTTACCTTTGTAGCTATGATCTGTTTAAAATGGTACCCTCTAGCGTTCACTCACAGTAAAACTTGTAAAGTACATTCGTGGAAACTGATTCTCAGCTTTTAAATGGTATTTTTTTCTGCAATGAATGTCTACATGAGAATATTCTTTTATAAGATAGATTATTTTTCTTTGTCTCTATCAGAGATTTTCCACCTAATGTTTTCACCTGTGTATTTGATTGTTCCAATGTAGGCATCAGAATTTACAGCCCTGAGACTGCTGGGCTGTTTCTGCTATGGTGTGAGCTACTGGGATTCATCGCTGAGGATGTTTCCTTCTTCTTCTGGTCTGTGGCTGCTAGTGGGAACATGAATTCTCCTGGAGGATGCATTCAAAGGAGTGAAGGTAATTTTACAGGTCTACTTTACATCATCACACCATGGTAAACCAGACAGAAACCCCAAATTTTTTCAATAATGACAGGTCAATAATATTATTTAAATTATTTCATTTTGTCAGTGATTGCAGAAAACAGTTGAGTGACATACCTTTTCTCTCTTCTTTTCTTAAATAGCCCCTGATTAACTTCAGAGTTTCTACAAGTGTAATCAACAGTAAGTGCATTCCTAAAGAATAAATTCCTAGTATCTTCTTAAGTCAAAGACAAATGTCATCTGAAATTAATTGCCCAGTAAAATCACAGTAGAAAACACAGAAGCTGGTTGTTCTGTGCTGCATGGGTGCTTTTTAAGGGTTAGTTTCTTGAGGTTGGAGTTTTTTTGACAAGAAGCTTTGGGAAGAAGTAAAGCTCTCACCTATTTACTGATGACATCCAGTTGCTGTGAGTAGAAAGATTAATTGTGTTGGTGGTGTGAATCCTGACACCTTTGTAAGATGAAGTAGAAGTAGAGAAAGTAAACAGTGGTCATGTAAATATCTGTGTGGAAAAAGTAGGGAAGTGACATGAAATTTAAAAGTCACAATAGAGTTAATACAAACCATTAAAACGTATGCCTGTGATAATTCAAAATATATGAAGTAAGAAACGTCACTTGTTGTAGGAGCTGTTGGCCAGCTCTAAACTTCTCCCTGTTTTTCAGCATGAGTTCTCTCTATAGTGGATGTCTAAAAGTTATGTTCAGTAAAGCCTAAAGTGCCAGCTGCAAAAAAGAAACCCATCTGGTACTCAGATATTAGTTTAATATTATTTAAGAGAATTTCAAACTTTATCTTTAGTGACTTTCTGCAGAAAGGAAACTGTTTAGATGCACAGGACTGTTGTAGCATTGCACTGCCCTTTGGCTGGGTCAGTGCAGATGCTATAGGCTAAGGCTCCCTGAGTTGCCTTCTGAGGCTTTAAGTTGCTTTGGACATTTGTATTTTGTAAGGCCATTCATATAATCTGATTTCACACGGGCAGCTTTCAGGTGCCTCGGTGAGAGCAATAGGAGCATTGTTTAGTCAATAGAACGTCCAAAATAGACTGCAAATGTCTAAGCAAGGTGCCTGCCTTGTCCATTTGGACATATTGGAAGACAAAAGTTACTAAGGGAGAAAGAGCTTAGGACTGGAGGATGGCAAGTTCCTCAAGATCCGAGCTTAATAATTCTATAGTTAAAATCTCCTATCAAGAGATCTTGAGACAGGTTTTGCTTCTGTCTTTCAAATGATTTCTGAAGGATTTAGTAAGTACTCATTAAAAAAAAAAAGGCAAAGCAAAAATTTTAGTTACCTGGCTTTGCTTTTCTGGCCTAATTTAGGTTTAATTCAGCAAGCATTCCCATTATTATTTATTAGTAATATTGTTGAGTGATTTTCAGTTTATAGTAAAGACTGGCAGAGACATTTCTCCTTCTATGGACAGGGAACTGGGGCACACAAAAATGAAGTGGTTTAATCAAGGGTATGCAATAGGATGGGGCATCTACCATGCCCAAAAATACCACCACACAGAGATAAACTGTCCCACTTTAGTGATTCCTAGCATAAGCCTATGTGAATCTCTCAGATTTATATCTATGTATTAAAATTTAACTCTACAAATCATGCATATTAATGAATTCTCTTCCTTCCTTTGTTGGTAGCCGGAGTAATAATATTTTTGAACAAAGTATTAAAATATAAAGAGAATCAGTGAACTGATGATTGAAAAAATATTACTGGTCCAGCTCCATTTGTAGCATATTCATGTGACAAATATATCCTTATTTCTAGCACTTACGAAGCCCCTCTGTGTGCCAGTATATTGCAATTCTACCCTGACAATCTACTTGTTATTAAAAAATATTTGAATTAATATTTGAAAGTGGTGGGGTTTTTAATACTTTCTGCTTTTGTTGTGAAATTTTCTTTGCAAAATGTTTTTTTGTTTACCTTTTTCCTGGGTGAGAGAGATAAAATTCAACCTTTGGATGAAGACCAGTTACTAGATTTCTGCCTGGCACAGAATAAACCCTACATCTTCTTTGCGTCAAGAGTACCATGTATTAGGAACACTCAATTGAAGAACAAAGAACGTGCAAAACAGTGATTGCCTCTTATTCCCACTGACCCTGGGGATTTGTCCCTTCAAGCTGCCTTATATAAAGCTGTATTCAGCAGACTGGGGTTCAGATCAGCAGTGCAGGTGATACAATAAGCAATAGCTCATTGATCTACACACTGCAGGAAGAAAAGTGTACTACACCATCATAAAGCTATTTTTGACTCTCTGTGGAAGACCTCCTTTTGTTAGCAACAGTGGTTAAACACTGGTTATTCCATAGCAAAGTAACCTAACAAGTAATTTCTTCTGGAAACTCTTCTTTCTTTACTGTTCCATTGACACCTAGGTATTCTGGAGATGAAGGCCTTAGTGTGGCTGGACCTGCTCACACTGAGATGTTTCAGGTAAGAATGTTGAAACAGTTGATATGGATATTAGGGAGATGATTGTGCCATCATTTGTTTTAAGAGACCTGGATTTTTGTTGACTGTGGACAGCCTGTCATAGCCTTCATGGGAGAAGGATATACCATGTATTTTTCCTCAGCATATGCGAGGAGAACGTGTTGGCCCAGAGTGGAGACACTGACTGATGTTTTGCTGAGTGGATATACAAAGGTTGCACACTAGTGAAGAGATGTGCATCAGAGAAGAGTTTCTGGGTAGTGAATCTGGTTTGTCTTGTTTGGTGGTCCAGCATCTGAACTGGCAGATCAAACTGTAAAATGTCATTGCAGGTCTCCTACCTTGCAGACCTTTTTTTTGCCACTGTTTTGTTCCTCTAGAGTCTCACCTTCTAGTTCTGCCTTTCTGAAGGATACTTGGCTCCTTAGCACCCAGGAAAGACAACTGAAAAGTGAGAAATGTAAGGTTGTTCCCCCTTAATTTTCTGAATTACAGCAAAAGAAAAGATATAAATTTTGTCTCCTTGATCTTCATTCTTCTCTGTCTCTGCTTTGTTCAATATGTACCATTACAAAGGAGTAGCTTTATCTTTCAAAGTATTTATAAAAATCCTTTTAAAGCAGTTTAATGCACCAGGTCTAATGGATGTAATTGTGATAGTATCAATATCAGAACTATATCAATGGTAGCTTTCATGTTTAAATATTGGAAACTAGATGGAAATCTACACTGAGAGGACAGAGGAGAGGAGTTAGTTGAGTCTAATTTGGGCTGAAACTGCTTATGGGCATCATGGACCTGTTTCATCATTGGCTCAATCAAGAGCAAATTACTGGTCAGATCAGATAAGTGAACCAAAAGAGCAGCAAGGGGAAGTCTGCCAGGAAAAGTGACGTATCATTTGAACTTTCTGTTGCATAAGAAAATTTTCCAGCATCCAAGGTGGACTAAAATTGAGGCTTCCATTGTGGTGCAGCAGCATAAAGTCCTACCACTGTGATTTGTAAAAACCACAATGTCCTTCCAGTAGAGGTAGCTCAATACCAAATCTTCATTTCTTTTGGCTTATAAGGTGTCAAGATGTAATATTTCTATAGACAAGGCAATGGATTTATTCTCAGTGATGTAAAAGTCATGAAAAATTACAATGTTTTGGATACCTCTGATACATTACTCTCTGGTCCCAGGTTTGGATAATTTACACTGGTGCATGGGTACTCTGGAGTCCATTAGCTGGCATAATATGAAAAAGATGAAAGCAGATAAGACTTCTCAGTACAAGACTGAGAACCAATCAAATGAAAGTAGCACTTCCATTTCCATGCATTACATGGGAGACTGGAGCTGCTCCCCGAGTCTGTTACAAGCACAAGAAATTCACCTTAATCCCAGGAGAGACTGGATGGGTGCTCTTGGCAGAAAGATCTGCAGGGCCTTGCTGAAAAGGCAGGCCACTTCAGATTTGCCATGGCTCCAGAGCTGGAAATAAGAGGCTAACAGAAAAGCAGAGTGTAAATTACATCATGCCAGCCCTCTTACTCCGCTTACTGCTGCTGTAGGAGAAAGGCCGGTGGCCCTGGTCAGAATAGTTTTTTTGCATAATACTGAGCTGTTCTTCTATCTTAATAAGCTTCACCACCCAGCTAGGGTCAGTCATGTCAAGCCTATATAAAGTACTTGACTGGAAGAAAAAATGGAACAAGGGAATTATGATTCTTTTTATTTTGAATACCACTGATGGTGGAACTGGTGGAACTGGAAAAGCAAGCAGCATGTGCTATGGTTGTAAAAATTAGTGCTAACCTGTCAGTGATGTTAACAGCCCATGGTGGTTTTCCTGTTTTGTTCTCTGACTTCTGCCCAATCTGTTTATCAATTATTATAATAGGACAAAATTGGTTATGGAAGCTCTGATCCCTGTCCCTCCCCAGGCATTTTCCTTGTGCATTTTGTGTGTGTATGCAAACTACTAGCATAGTTTTGCAGCACCTGGATTGGTTTTTGAAATTAAAACGAATAAAACCCTTGTGCTTTCAGGCTTAGCTGAACATAATCTACAGCTGCAATATCCAGTACTTTTAGGAAGACTTTGTTTAGTCCCATAATGCCACCTGTGAAAAAAAACTCTTACTCTGCAGAACTAGTTTTTGCAAAATATTGAAGCATGACATAGAACTTTTTCTCTCCTTCCATCTTTCTTGGTATGCCATTTGCTACTGAGCCTTGGGTGCCACAGTGAATGTAATGCCAGTATTGCAGTTTTCAGGGACTTCTGCATGGGTTTTCTGTGCAGTGCATATTGTGTTTTTTACCTACTACAGTTTGAGACTAGACAGGGTGACTGCTTTGGACCTAGAAGTTAGTTTGTTCCAAATCTTTCAGCAGTCTTGCTCTGAGGACTTTGTCCATGACATGGGATCACCATGACCACCATGTAGTGTCTAATAGACTTCATTAACATCCTGAGATATCAAAGACAGTTTACAATAACTAGTGCAATCATAAACTCTTTTTGTTGATCTCCCTCAAGGTGCTCTTAAAGGTATATTTGCTCTTTCTTTGTGCAACTTAAGTGTACGTCGTATTTCCAATCTCCTTTAAAAGTCTCCATTTTCCTTTAATAACTGAAATTGTTGAAAATGCTAAATGATCCAGAGCTAGTTCTTATCAGAAATAGGATTCCCTTTTGCTTTACTTTCTGTTGTGCTAGAGAAGATTGAAGATACAAAATTGAAGGAATACTGTGAGCTGTTTCTAACTATATATCTATCTATCTCTGCAAACTCTAATATTTGCAGAATTACAGCTCAGGTGAAGCTTAGAAATGTTCTGGGTTTTCTCATTAGGATTATTTTCCTGGTTTATGTTTTTCCTGGTGCCATGCCGTATAGACCAAAGGAGGTCTGTCGTATGAAATGTTTCCCAGTGTAAAAGTTTTTTTGTCATAGGAGGCTCCTCATAGTGTAACAGACAGATCCAGCAGGCTGGGCTCATATGCTGAGCCAGCAATAAGCCTCCAAGAGGAAACAGTTTTGCTGAAGCTGGCAATGTTGCACTGATGTTACCAAAAAGAAAATCTGGATACTTCATTCTAAATGGAAGCTTTGGGCCAGTGGAAAAGGGGAAGGGTATACAAAAAGTATACCAAGCACACCTTTCACATCACATTAGCTTTCTTTAATGTTCTTTAAGTGCTTGTGAACAGCTATACCTGTTTGTCTGTAGTGCAACAGGTAGAGGACCCTGGGCTTATTGTGTTAAGTAAATCTGGCAGTTTCTGACTTATCCCAAGGGATGATCTACAGCAGAAGCAAAGCTAGCCATTAATTCAGGACAAATATAGTGAAGTAGAAATTGATTTCACATTTTGTTTGTAATTCTTCTTCAGTTGTCATTTTCTGCTTTCCTCTAGGCTGGTCTGTGATCCTCCTGTATGGGACAAGAAACTAGAGCATGCCCTGTCTCAACAGTTGCCAATTACTGCTATTCAGAGACAGCCTAGAAAAAATACCTCTAAACATATTGCAGAATTCCTGAAGCCTTAAGTGTAGCATCTGCTAGTCAGGTTTTTGAATTTCCCAGGGGCAAAAAATGCTCAGGATCATCTTTCTGCATAAAGCCTGCTCTGTTCTATGCAATGCACATACTGACATCAATGTGAACAGGAATTTGCAGCTTCTTTTGGCATGATTATTGTAATTACTTCACTTGGTCAGCTCGTATCATGAAACATCTCTAGAGAACAATACTCTGAGATTGTTTCCTACAGAAGTGAAAATAATTCTCTTGGAAGAAGGTGATATGATATTCCAGGGAGGGATTACACAAAAAAGGACATTCTTTCTTCACTGATGTTCTTTGATGGCAAGTGAGAGACAGGGAGGTACAGTAGGTCAGGTAGCAGGAACTGTTTCAAAATAAATTATCTGCTTAGGCATTCAGAGAGAAAGGAAGGAAAAGATGTAGAACAGGGTAAGACAGATACGCTATGCAGATCCAAATTTATGGACTGTGGAAATCTATCACCTTTTTCAGCATGGATCCTGTAGTCCCAATTTCTTCAGCTTGGTTCTTAAACTTTCTGTAAGAAAGACATGCAACAAATTACCATGTCTTGTTTTACTAATCAAATAGACTTACTACGGTGTTGCAAAGATTAGAACATGCAAAAATATTTTGATGGCTAGCATATAAAATTTTGATAATACCTGTTGACTACTTTGGTTTTTGCAATACTTCCAGCTTGAATGCAGCACTTAATGATGCTGCAGAATATTAGCTATCAGCATACAGGGTCATTAGTTATTGAATTGCTACAACAGTAAGAATAATCATTTAGCAGGCAGGGTGACTGAATGTTTGTGTTTGTACGATGCATTATCCTCATAGCACAACAGAATGCAATTGTGCAGCATGAAGCATAATAAATCTTGGTTCAGAAAACAGGCTCTGGCTTTGTTGCCGTGCTCACATAAAATAGTAGTAAAAGATGATAAGTAACACCTGATTTGGGAAAAGAAAAGCCAAGCCTCTGGAGTGGCTGACAACACTGCCACTCTAGGCTACTTTTGAAAGGAATACGCTCAGTATTACGGAGGAAAACATTTTGCATTACTTTCTGCACAACAGGACACATAAAAGATAAAGTGGAAATCACTCTAGCACTATAATGTAGCTTCCTTTGTAAATAAAAAAGAAGTACAATTTTACTTTTCACCACCCTGTGTCGATGCTGCCAAGAAACAAATGCGTAACTATAAGTAACTACAGTAAGAGAGAACATATTTACTTGGCACTATAGGCATGCTTCTAACAAATCTCTGATTTTCCTTGGTGGATAAAATATTGTGAAGGCTCTGTGACTGGCTGATTTGTAGTACTGCAGAGGAGCAAAACACACAGAAGCTGACAAATAGTATTAGGAAAATGTTTCATTCACACTATATTAATTTCAAATCATACTGTCAATGTGCAGTGGCAGTGTTTATTTTCTGTAATTCTGTTGTCAATAGAACACCTGCTTTGAGATGTAGAAAGTATATTAGATGACAGGTTGTCATACGGATCATCAAAAGGCCAGAGAACTGTTTAATGGACAGTAGTACTCAATGAAAAGTTAAATACAGCTTTCTGCAATTTGACAACTCTCTTAAACTCTTAAACCAGTCATTTTAGGCAGATAGTTGTCTACAGGACTTTAAAATTGGTGCTTGATGTTAGTAATGTATGTCTAAATTTTAAGACAATGCAATTTCCTTAGTTATGTTAATTAGTAGCTATAACTATTATAAAGAGTTTATTTCAGTCAGATGTCTGGACATATATGCACCTACTCTACCAGCTGGGGATTGAGCCATGAATGAATGTATTTAAGAGCTCCTGTTTAGCTCTGGAGGTGCAGAGATTTACTTTATTAAAAAACAAATCAGAGTGGATGAAATGGTAAAAGAAGTAACCAGTGAACATCAGTCTTCTTAATCACATACATTCTCTTAAATCACTGCTTAAATTCTTCTTAAATACTGCTGTCAGTATTTCCGACTATTTTTGGAGCAGTAAAACCAAACAACACCCAGCTTTTTTCATTCAGGGCCATCATCATGGGAGCAGACCAACATATAACTGTAGTGCAAGTATCCAAAGGATGATAATGAGTTTACTGGCGGTGAACAAAGTAGGAATTGAATAGAATTAAGAACTTAAGAACTTAAGTGAAAACATTTCATCAAAAACTTAATCTAGATTGATTTTTGGTATCTTCAAACTGAAGTTTAAGCCTTAGCATTTCTTCTAAAATGTGTTTTCCTGGGACATAAAGCTGAATGCAATTTGTAATAATATAGCAACCAGCTCTTGGCCTGATCTTCAGTAAATGTCAGATTTATTTGTGGCATTGAGAATATAGTTCTCCAAAATTTCCTTGAGGGATAAATTTGATGGTTTTCTGATCTTTATGCTGGTGCAAATTTGGAAAGATTCCATTTACAGCTATAGTAAATGGTGTTTTAGTGGTATAAATCTGCTGAGTTTAACTCCAGTGCCAGTCAGAGCTTGTGAGAGAGACTTTTCCTCTCCAGATCTCCAAACATTTTCAGAGACTTGCACCAGTACTTCTCAGCCTCTTTTCTGCTACCCTGTCCCAGGGAACCAAAACCAGGCAGGTTTGCAGCTTCTTTGAGTCCTGATGGCTCTGGGTCTGGACTGGTGCAATGGCTCTGAGTCAGGAGGATGGCTGTAAACTTCAAGCCCGGAAATATCTTGCCAGTCACCATATATTTAATAGCAGGAATTGAGGGTATCACTGCTTTGGAAAATCACAATATTTTAAAGTGGGGACGGGCAGGCTGTAAGAATTAGTTGGCTCTTTTGTTTGGCTGAGACAGGAACCCTTATAATCTGAAGAGTACGTGTCAGATGACCTGAAAACAACATAACAGACTTTAGAAGAAACTGTGTTTCTAGTATTACCTGCAGAGCTTAGCAAAGTTGCAGAACAAAGTGGACTGACAGCTACTAATGCATTTTTTTCCAAATAAATGCTGGCTAACCAGACCTTTGTCTTTTATAAGTAACTACAGATTTGATTGTCTTCAGTGGAAGATGGAAAGCAAAATTTTACAACTTGGAATTAGTTCTTCCTGCAGTTTACCAGGAAATGTTGCAAAGCTTTCCTTTTTTTGATAACATCTCTGCTGGTTGAAATTCAATGAAGATAAATACACCCATGTTTTAACAAGTAAATTATATTTACTTAGCTGCAGGGCCTTGGCAATACAAAGACTGGCTTTCAAAATATAAAGACTCATCTTCAACATACATTTCAGGCAACAGAAAGACATTTCTTGTCATGTAGGACAGTCCTCTCTGCTAAGTGCTAGTTCAGCTGGAATTAATTCCGTCTTGTGGACTGTTCCTGTAGTGTGATACTGAACTCACAAATCAGCAAAAACAGTTATAATTTTGAAGGCTTCTTTTTATAAATAAAATGCTGCTAGCAGCCTTTATTTGACTTTCCAGAAACTCAGAAACAGAAACTACCTCATAGTAACCACATAGCTCCCTTCCTGCCAGAGACCAACATACACAGTGTTCCTTTTTTCATTAAAAATCTATAGTTCTTTATTGACATTTTATGAAGTTATTCATTGAACTGGTTGTTAAATATTAATTAATGTTAATTATTATTCCAAACAACCAAAAATAGTGGAGCAAGGAGAGAGCAGAATGACAGGAAGGTAAAAAAGAAACTGACAAAATAACCAGTAGGTCATCTTATGCGTTCCCTGGCTGGTGCTGAGCTACTCTCCACAGTAAATGCCTGCCAGTGTTTTTTCCTGGTAAGGTGTTTGCCTTACTAGCAACAGGCACTACTTCAGTCTTAGTCTTGGAGCTTCAGCTCTGGCTTCTTAGCCTAGTTGGCTACTTTGAAATTCAGGTTCTGTTTTCAGTTTCCTCAAAGTTATCAGCCTTCTGAACAGCAGATTAAGGAGACAGCAATTCTGATTCTTACGTCCATGAATAGGATTCGATAAAGTAAACGTATCAAGACCCTGATTACAGAGCCTTTTTTTTTCCCCCGTCAAGTCCCAGAAAGGAAAGTGAAAGACAAGCAGACTGCAGATGTTGATTTGCTTGTTAAGGCATATAAATGTGGAGAAAACAGGAAACATACAATGAAAACATAGATCTGCACTCATGTGTGATAGAACTGATCCAAAAGGAAGAACAAAAAATAACGTACTTCATGGTGTGTTGTGACTCCCTACATTGCTTCTTAAAGCAAGCTGCTGTAGATTGCCCAGGTGGACCTGACCATTGCTTTGCTGTCTGAAACAAGAAGATGCAGACCTGCAGAATTTGTCTTGCATCCCTTGTGGAGTGCATAGAGAGGTAAGAGGACCTGCAGTAAGGAAAGTAGTGAGGCAAGTATGTTTACTGGTGAAAATCTGGCAGAAAATTACTCCCCAATTTTTATTAACTCCAGAGCTCTAAAATTTAAATGCAGAACATTTTGCTTTTCCCTGATCTTATATGGTGATGTAGTGGCTCTACAGCTAATTAAAACTTTTGACTCTTCTTTCTATATACAGTGTTCAGAAACTTGTTTCTTTCTATCTAACATTTACTGCCTGTCTCCATGTAGAAGGGATAATAACCTCAGTGCTGTGAATTCTGAGGACACAGTATTTTTAGAATCATGAGACTTTGGAAATTCAGAAACCTGTCACTTTTCAAAAACTGTTGAAGCATTTTTGTCACCTCATGACTAGATAAAAAGGTCATTTTTTTCATGCTTAGTAGCAAATTATACCTTTTTCAGAGTAATGTTATCTAGTGGATAATTCTGTCTTAAAAGAGAAGTTACAGATCTCCTGGGCAAGCCTTTATGTATTTGGTAATTTCCTCTTTATCTTACTGCACCATTGCTATTTTTATTGTAAAGTTGTCTTTTTCAAGTACAACAGGGACATAATGTATTGCCTTCTATATGCAATGGCTGTCATTCCTATTACAGGCAGTAAGGGAAGTCTTAGCAATGTTGCTTCTATTATTGACACATTTAAGGCACCTGGGCTTAGAAAATCAGACAATAGAATATAATAAGTTAAATAATTAACTGTTACCAGGGCAGAAGTGGGAGATCTTGGAAATATCTACTGCTGTTGACCATTGGCTGATTCTGGCTGCTTGCTTTTCCAGCCAGAAGGAAAGCTGGCAGGCTGTGGCAAGGAAGATATTAATGATATTTAATTTTATGCAAGTTAGTCATCTAAAGAACAAGTCAGTGCATGAAGAAGGTTCCAAAATTGCTTTCTCATTCCCACCTTTCTTCTCTGACTCCATAGTCAGATGTCTACACTTCACATTGAATCTCTTCCTGTGCATTGCCTTTGGATTTCTAATAGTCACTTTATGCAGTTTTTTTCATGGAGGTCCTGATATGACTTTTCTCTGCTTTAACTGTTTTCAATACTTTTGTTCCAAATATTCTTCTGAACCTGGCAAGAACTCAGAGAGCGCAGCTGTGCAGTCCAAATCAGAGTACTCCTGATCTTTGCTGTGGGTCTGCCTGGGATGTGCAGTGACTGAAAGAAGGGAGCTAATGTACGTCTCAATTTCCTCACCTAGAGGGGCAGGATGTATGCTTGCTTTTGCACTGTTTTCTTCTGTCCTCTATGCATCTATTTCGTATCACATACACATACTGTAGTATATGGAAGCCAGGATTCGGTTTTCTCAGTCCACCTTGCAAACTTTATCAATATTTTAGTGAGGCTTCTTTATGTTGACAACTTTCAGGCAAAGGGCAAAGGGACTCCAAACATTTCAAAATTCAGTCACTCACTCACTGGCTTTTCCTAACACGCTCAAATAAATGTGACTCCCCTGCCAGAAATAGCCAATGATCTCTCCTATGTGGAAGAAAAGAGTCAGTGAGCCACAGCCTACCACTAATCTACCGTGATGACACTAGTGATGGGCTGTGGGAGTGGGACTCTGTCTTCAGTAATCCTGTCACATTTGTTTTAAGTTGAGCCAGGAGTTGCAAACTACGCTCCAGCTGTCACCAAGTGTGTGTGTTTCCTCATGAAGATAACACTGTAAAGATGCATGCCTTTTCCTCCTCACCACCTTCCCAACAGAAATAGTGCCTGGTTTTTATTGTTGTGTGCCTGGAGTTTAAAACTGCTCTCTATCTGTACAGCTGGGAAGGAAGTAGAGACTGGTTTATTGTGCAGTGTTTGGGTTCTACTGCTATCTCATCCTTCTTTTGTATCTTTGAAGCTCTAGAGAGTAGGAGTAAGTTATCGACTTCGTGTTTGGACTGAGCTCGCACTCTAAACCCCTGCTCTGTGACTGCCAGCTCTGCATGCATACTGCAGCAATATGTGAATCTAATAAAAATACAGCCAACAGTGGCTAACCCCTGCTCATGCCTTCATACCCAGACAATCAGCTTTAGAGCTGTGTTTTATTTCTTCATACGCCTTTTGCTGAGCTACTTCAGGATTTTTAGTGTAATTTATCTTGCCTGTGTTCTTACCACAGAAGTAAAGAAAAATAGGGTGTAGCAACCCAACCAAGAAGTGAACTGAGAGAACATTTTATTTTTTATCTTAGAAACAAGGAAGGAAACCCAAACACATCCAAAATCCAAGATACCTTTCTTCCTAGGTGCATTTGGTACCTCCATCTATCTCTCTGGTTGCCTGACACCTCTCAGGGTAAAGATCCCATATAGCTTTACCAGACTTAAATGATTTGGGCTTAAGTTTTCCATGTTGTGTTTCTGACTCAGCCTGTCTTTGGAAAGATTGAGTAAAAACGGTTCAGCTGTTTCTGAGAAGAGGATTAGAGCAAATTGTATTGTTTTAGCTATGTCAAAAGAAAAAAAAAAAGGCATAAACCAAACAAAAAATGAAAAAACACACACAAAAATTAAAATTAAAAAAAAAAATTATTGCAGAGTGTTGAGAAGTGCTAGCTCTGTGATGTTTTGGCAGAGGGACTTGAAATGAGGCAATTGGGTTGCCTTGGTGACAGGAATGTGCTTTTTCATCTCTATGAAAAACTGCCTAAATTTGGCCAAGTTATAAGCCTTTGAAAAATCTTATTCACATGCTCAGTAGAGGCTCATTAAAGTTTAGCAGCTAGTTCTCCAAAGGCTCCATCTGTGCTGAACGTGCACGCTGCTGGACCAACAGGCAGGGCTTTACCCACAGTCACTGCTTACTCCAGTACCGGGTCATGATGTTACTACCATGTATGAGTAAGAAAGGCAGTAGAGAAGAATTTGCTGACTAAAAAGGCTAGAAACAGGGCTCAAAAGGTGGAGGACGCGAGAGAGAAGTCTGATATAGGCATAGCATGAGGTGATGAAGGGTGATAGGGTGCAGGATGAGGAGGTGAATCCTACAAATTCTGGCTTTGAGCACAGTAGTCCCCCTGGTCTCAGAATGTTGCAGAATAGCTATGAAATGGATGAGTGGCAGAAAAGTAAATTAATAATTCTGTCTTCATAGCGGCATTATGAATAATGTAGAGTAAATAAGGCATGTGCCACAGTGAATGAAGAGGATCATGCAGGAGTACTGAATAGCTGTCATTCAGTAAGGGCAGTCCATCCTGTGAACAGAATGAGGCTGAAGTCCTGTGGAAAAATAGCATGTGGTAGTTTAATTAAAAACTGTACCATTATACATGAGCACAAGGGGGCAGAATTAAGGCTATTGAACTTCTATCAAAGTGCTAACTTTGGAAGTTTGACTTCACATCCTTAAAAACCTGGGGTTTGTAGATAGTACAAATTGAGAGAAAAGTGCAATGAAGCAGCAGTTTCTTCCCATCATGCAACAGCAAATAACCAGCCAGGGAGAAAATCTGAATACAGAATAACACAAAGAGATGCTTTTATGAAGTTATCTTTATTATTTTATTTTTTTTTAACTAAGAAAAAAAATTCTCTCTAAAGCTCAGCAGCATGTTCTGAATGCCACTGCTTTGCAGATGTTTGGAAAGAGAGGAGGTGGTTCCTACCTCTATGGACTCTTCACACCAAAATGCCCTATTGAAAATTCATTGAGGAAAGCAGGCTTCAGCCCAAGCGCTTTTGCTAAGTACAACTGCAGTAGTATAGCATGAGGAAGAAGGCAGTCTTTTACACATGCACATCCAAACCACTGAATTTTTAAATACATCCTTAGGAAACTTGTAAAACATGGATTATTGGCCTGACAGGCTAACCTATTAAACTCAGATATGTAAACATATCACTGAGGATGGGCCAGATTGCTGATTGCTTTTTGGTTTTAAGTGACAGAGAAAGAACTTGGTAGATTATAGCAAGAGGATAGATCCACTTTGAAATAAAAAGAACTAGGACACTGTCTAGTGACCTCTTTTAGGGTCATAAAATATGCATAGAAAAAGCAAAAAAGTAAATATTTAAGAAAATATTTATGTCAGTGTTGCTCCTGCCAGCTTCTGACTCAACAGCAAGACGAGCATATTTCTTGAAGTCAAGGATTTCTTTCCAGTGACATAGTGTTTTGAATTAGTTTATCACTGAACGAGTGTCGTTAACATTCACTTTGAGCAAAAGAGCAGCTTTTATAGTGTCTGTGCTTCTCCTATTTGTCCCTTCATGCCAAACACTATTTATCACAATGAATACTTGCTCCAATGACTGTTTGTTCCTGGTAAACACAAGCAAATTCTTTCTGGCAAAACCATATGGCTTGAACAAACAAACTGGAGTTATAAAACCCCCAAAAAAGGCCATTTGAATACCCACCAGGCCCCAAATTGGCTGTGTTCTTTTTGACTGAAGAAATGAAAAGTGAGAATATTTGAGTTTTCGCTTTAGAAGTTCCTTGGACATCACAGAAGTGGCTGTGTTACCATCTTCCTGGCACTCATTTCGAAGTTAGATCAGCTCTGTGCTCATCTGAAGTGAAATTAACCCATTTTTCTCCCTCCTACGCACACTCCAAAAGGTACATAAAAAGTCAGCTCAGTGAAAGAATGTGGAGATTAAATGCTCATCTAGCAGGTTAAGAAAAGTCAAACCTGAAAGGAAAAAAAATCAAAACAAAACACAAGAATCTCCTGGAATGGTGTTATTAGTGGTGCCTTAACAAAGGAGTGGTGTGAAGCCTCTGACAATATGATTGCCAAGTGACTTTTTAGGAAATAACCTTCCCCCTCCTAGTAATGTTAATAACCTTAGAGAAGACCCTGACTCTGCTTCCTTTGTCCCAGTCATATAAGATTAACTGGCCCATGACTGTTTCTACCCATTAAAATGTTTCCATTTTAATATTTAATATTCCATTTTAAAAATTTCCAATAGAAATTTTATTTGGCCAGTAAAATATGAGTATTCTTTGAGTTACAACTGAGTAATCACATCTATGATCAAGTGAAAGTAAATAGAAAACACCTAAAAGGAAAAAGTTCTTGTGTGCATGTGGTATCTGCTACTTCCTAACCGCAATGCTAGCATGAGGAGGGGTCTTTATTTTTTTTTTCTCATTAGGCATTTGTGTGCATATGTTTGATCTAGGCTGTAAAACAAGATCTCTCTGGCAGTAGAGATAATCCTGCAGAATTTACAGAGATTTGGACCTGGGTAATTCCACTCAAATATCTTGTTTTATGGCATCACATTGCAGGGTTAAAAAAAGGTGTTTGGTGAGTTTACGGGGCAACGATAATGTCAATGTTTAAAAGGAATCTGAGGTCATGGTTTAAGCTGCTTTGCTTCACACTGATGAATTACTTTTTGAGACTGCTGTTCTTGTGCACAATATGTACACCAAATTTGCGTAGGTCCTTTGAAAAGATTAGAAGATTTGAAAAGATTGAAAGCATTAATAATGATTGTCCTGTGGAAACAAATCTACTTTTGTCAGTGCAAAGCAGTGGATATTAATTCAAAACAGACATTTCATTTTTCTTACCTTGGCCAGCGGTCCCTCAACACTATAGGGATGTTTATAGAAAATAAAGTGTTCAGCACAATGACCAATCCATTGTTCTTGCAATTCTCAGACTATAATAAATATTATTTGTTTTTAATGTGCTTAATCTGTACACTTCTGACAAGAAATACACTGTTTTGGTTTTTGATTTTTTTTCCATACTTTCTTCTGTTCCTTTGAAATGTTTGCCTTGGCTTTTTATTTTGTACATACACACACTACATATGCAAGAAGCCAAAAAATACCTGTTATTATACAGTGCCATTTTCTGAAGCAATTGGATTGGATTATTTTCTTACACCAGAAACTAATAATAACATCGATACAAGCAATTGAAATTTGAGGCTAGGTTCAATTTCCTGGCTATTTCCCAAGATTATTACCTCTCTTAGTTGCAGTCAGAGGGATTAATTTGATAAACTCAAGAACACTATTGCATATTAGAAGGATTCAGAACACAATTAATTTGCAAATAATTCCTGAACGTTAATGAAATCTTTGCTATTAATGGGATACAGGAGTTAAGTTGATGTCATCAGAGACCATGATTGCTGGTGCGAATCAAGTCATGTCCCTTGTTAGAAAGGGTATATTTATAATGAGGGTACAAAAAACAGATGGGGGATTGCAGTAGGTGTGTGGAGAGGGTCTTTGTGGATTCACTAGTCCTACTGAACTATTGAAAGCTTGTCTAGGCATGGCATAGATTTCATATGCCAAGGAAAAATGACTTTCTAAATATAATTAAAATTGATTTTTTTTGGGTGCCTTAGGACACTCACTGATTATATTTCTGTCTTACAAACACTAAATAAAGATTGCTTTTAAAGGATGTTGCAATTTCTTTAACCTTGGGATAAAAATGTCTGTTTAAAACTTCCCTACAATACAATCTACTATTTTATTTTTTATTAATTAGCAATACGTAGTACCCTGATATTTGACATAACTCCTTGATAGTTCATACAGTGTTTTAACTGGAAAATGCTGAATGATGTGCCAACATGAAGAATTCATTTCTTACTCCAGCTTGCATGCACATGTATACACGATACATGCTAACACAAGCCTTACATCAGGCTTTCTAAATCGCCTTAGATCTATTTAAGTTATTAAGTCAAGGAAATTAGTTTTATGAACCATTGTTCACAGCTGCCTCCACTGTACCTAAAATATGAATAAACAAAGACTATATCTTTTTACCACTGACAGAGGTGAAAGGCCAGAGCTTGGTCCAGTAAGCTGTCTAACTTGCAGTTATTACTCAACTTTCAACTTTGAACGAATAGCCTTGGGAAAGTGCTCGTTCCTCAAGCGAGTAGTAAGAGAAGGATTTTTTTATTATTATTATTTTTTCAGAAAAAAAAAAGACAATGTGGGATAAATGCAGGGAAAAAACATGTAAAGATAAAGCTATTGAAAGGCTCAGGGGATAAGTTTTGCTAACTTTACATGAATAGGCCCAGTTACCTTTACGTACAGCAGGATGTGTAGGTATGTCTTTATACTGATGTATAGTTAAACTCAATCTCTGTTTAGAAGACCAAAGAATGCAAGGAATCTGAAGTCAGAATGAAGGTACAAGTGTTGACTTCAATGAGGTTGCAGGGGATGAATTTGTTTTACTAGGATTACTCACATGAATGATCTGAAAATAAGTAATTAATACAGGAAAAAGGTCTCAAACATGATTTGTTATTTAAATTCAAAATTAACTCACTGAACTTTTCCAACAAGCTTAACTAGGAAAATACACAAAATAGCAAGAAAATCATCAGAAATAAAATAAAAATAATAAACTTTTCAGGTGATCAAATTGTAAGCTAACCACTATTATCTATAGGATAGAATTGATAGGATCCTACCAAAATCCATGGGATTTTCCCAATGAAATTGAGAGCAGAGTCAAACCCTTAGTGTCACGGCAAAAACCGAAACACATTAAATAGCTATATTAATTCATTATTTTACTTCTGATAATCAGTTGTCAACTGTTATATTAATGAGGATTCTACTTAACTATGAAAAGTAAAACTATGTATTTAAATCAATGGGGAATCTTCTATTGACTTTACTGGTCAGTAATTTGCCCAGAGATTTTTAGCTTACCTGGCTGGCTCTAAAACAGTGGAATTTCCCCCTGATATTTCCAGTCCTAGGTCAACATGCTTGGTGAATTTCTTGCCAAATGAAGTTCCAGCACACAGTACAGTCCCATAAGAGATAAACAGTAAAAAAAGGGTTTTTTGCACATCAAATTTACCTGGAACCTATTGTTTCTCTGAATGGTGTTATCTGTGTTTTAAGCCAAGGACAGCTGAACTGGCTGTAGCTAGGGAGATGAGAGATACTTGGAAGTTATTCTTTATTACAGGCCCATACCTTCCATAGCTACTCAGTGAAAAGTTCTGAAGGGGATTTCACTGCAAAGCTACCTTTGTCTGAAATCACCTGGAAACTGACATCCCAAGTACTAGCTGGCTGTAATACTGGCACACGCACACAGCTTGAAAAGCGATTTCTGTAGCTGTACCTTCTCTGATGCTTTTCTATTGTCTTCTCCTGCATAGAGAGATTGTAGATGCCCCATTCAGGGAAACCTTCAAGGTCAGGTGGGTTGAGACTCTAAGCAATCTGATCTAGTTGAAGATGACCCTGCTCATTGAAGGGGTTTGGATTAGATGACCTTTAACGGTTCTTTCCAATCCAAACCATTCTATGATTCTATGAAAGATGATCTTCTGTGAGAACTCTTGAATGGAGTGTCATTGACCCAATTTTAACACTTTTAACAGGAACTCATATACCTAGTTAGTCTTAATTTGTTGTGATGTTATCCAAGGGTTTGGTTTATTGTTGTCCCAAGGGCACAATAACTTTAAAGACACATCTTCTGTTTCATGCCATGTAATGTCAAATTGGGAAAAACATGTGTATGAACCCTCAACTGTGCTGACTGAAACAACTTCATTTCTCCACTGATAAAGAAGTTTGTTATCCTTTTGTACAAACTCTTTGGTCTAGCAACTCTGTTATGACAGCGATGAACTCCTTACATCTAATTTTGTATGGTGCAGGTTTATGCTGTTGGGTGTACTGGAAAAACAAAGCCTTTGGACTAGATCCTGTGTATTGGGATGCTGAGCTCAACTGAGCATGCAGAGAGCCTATATATTGTAAGTTGCTGCCAGATAATTAGGTCAGCAGCTGCCTTGGAAAGCACAATGAGGGAATGTCATCAACATCGTGTATTTACACCATATAAAAGAGCATATTGCAAGAGTGTGCTGCACTATTACATGTGTTGCCATTAAAATGTTGTTGAAGTAGGAGGACCCCAGTCCTTCTGTCCCACTATGTTAGAATTTCACACCACTACAGCTCCAGAGTGGCAGGAGAATGGCAGTTCTCAGCTTCTTTATTGTATTATACAGGAAACAACATCTGAAATCAACACTTCCACTCCAGTAGTTAAGTGTTAAATAGCAGACTGTAGTGATTACTTTGGCACTCTGAAGAAACATGGGTTCCAGTCAGCTATAAGTAGAAGCATTTTGGCTGGCAAAGGTTAACTTGCCCACTGGTGTTTTTATTTGCTGGCTTTAAGGTTTTTCTGGGAGGAGAAAGAGGTAGATTGCAATTTGGAGCTCAAATACAATATACCAAAATTACCTGGGTGCAGAACAGCAGCTGATGCAATTGCCCTGGGTCCCAAGATATATGAAGGTGGCCAGAGTCCAGCCTTTTCTTCAGCCCCAGCTACTTGGAAGTGCAAAATCCTCTGCAAACACCTTGTAGACCTGTGGTTCTTTGCTAACTTGTTCTCAGTTCTGCCATACACTGTCATTCCTAAGGCAAATTGGACTGAAGAAAAAAGTTGTTCCCTTCTTCCTCCTTCCCTTATTAATAAATGTGTTGAAAAATGCTGCTTTATGGAAAAATTGCTGCTGTATGCAAAAGTCCTTTCTCTCTTGGTATTATTCTTTATGATTTTTTGCCATAAATTCTGAATTTTGCGTGTGGTACGGAGTTACTTTCAGGCATGCAATGTCCTGTAATGTGACAAATTAACTTGCTTTCTGTGGTGGTGCACCAATCAGCCCTTT
The DNA here is from genome assembly GCF_000696875.1 of Nestor notabilis. Lineage (NCBI taxonomy): Eukaryota > Metazoa > Chordata > Aves > Psittaciformes > Psittacidae > Nestor > Nestor notabilis. Next base: position 144,402 of record NW_009927805.1, on the reverse strand, counting down.
TACTGTTCCGCCATAGTCTCAAAAGAGGTTTTTCTTAGGGGTGAAGAGCCCTTGCTAAGAAAGGCAAAGAATAGTAAGGCTCATAGGTTTTGACAAATTTATCAGCCCTGTTCTTCTGCAGAACAAATCAATTTTCTATTGAGAACATCAAACCTTTCCAAATGAACTAAAGCTTTTGTTTTTAACATGAATATATCCCCAAGTATCTTTTTAATGGTTTCAGTTCCATTGCAAGGCTGCTCAGTCAGACAAAAATATCAGCCCAATCAGAACCATAATACTAAACAATTAAGAAAACTATTTTTGATTTGCCTGTAGTTTTCAGTATGCTTATGCCTTAAAGACCTTATGTAAGCTTAATATATGGAAGCGTATGGAAGGCCTTGTTGCTTTAAAGAGGAATATTCAGAGAATTACAAGTAAGTGTGAACATAAAGGCCTACAACCCGAAGCCTAAATTTCATTGAAGAGTCAGAAAACTTCATTAGTGTTTAGAAAGTAAAGTTCCAGCACTTTCAAGGCAAAATCCAACTTTAGTCATGCATAGGTGGTCTTGGACTCAACAGCTTCCCCTTCCCTGCTTGAAAAGATTGACCCAAACAAACAAATAAAACCCCCGTCCCCTTCTCTTGCTGGAGCTTATCCCTGTGCTGGTAAGAAAGGAAATTTTTTAGCAAGTTAAGTGGCCTTCAGAGCTACTCTGGTACTCTTAATGATTGAACTAATTTTCCCTACTACAGGTGCATATGGACCATGTAACACCTCACAAGGGGCCCTTAACAAATTGCATCCTCTGTTTACAGATGGCATGTAGAGAAAAGAAATTTAATTCTGTGCTTGTAAAGAAAAGGAAGTTGCTCTGCTAAGAGGAAAGCCCTCCAAGGGCTCCTTTTGTGTGCTGAAACCACCTCTTGCAAAATAAAAATCATAGTGATAACCTACTGTTATAAACACCTCCCCTTAATAAGCCGTGATTTGTTTCCACGCTGAAAAGTTGTTTTCCACATGTTCTGACTTTGCACGTAAGAAGTGTCAATCTCAGATGTGCTTTTGCTGTCCTTGTTAGTGCAGAACAGCTGTTGATACTTGGCAGTTGCTAGTTTGGGGAAGGGTCAGTGCAGATGACACATCACCTGAAGCCGACTGAGTTGCCTAGGAGCTATTAGATTGCCTTTTGCCAGGCTGACTGTGGGAAATAACGTATATGTTTGAATAGTGACTGTCTTTGTAGGAAGCAGGAGAGAAAACAGGGCTATATTCACTAGACAGTTTGTTTGCAAATATTTGGTGGGTCCTCATAATGCATAATGATGTAGACTTGAAGTGAGCTTGTTATTGAAGGAAGGCAGTGCTTGATCCTTTTGCTGAAATGCCTGACACTGGAAATGATACGTGCATGGTGACTCATGAAAATGCTTTTCAAGGCCACATTATGTCAGGGTAAGATAGCAAAAGTTTTTGTCAGTCCTACTTTCAGTCCACCAAACTCATTCTGGCTGCTTCAAAGTCTAGATGTGAATCTTGGTCAATCAATCAATTGCAGAAGCCAAACTTTAAAGAAGTCTTTACTGAGTGTTTACATTACATTTGACTTTGTTATTGAGTCTAATGCTATTATGGAAAAGATGAAAACAGAAGAGACGTGACAGAGATAAAAATAGTTTGTTTGCATTGCTGGGAGAGAGGCAAAATTGCATTTAGATTACTTCTGATGGATCAGTGATGTTTCTGTAGATTTTGTCACTGTGAAAACTGACAGATATTTCTATTTTAAGGCTGACACTAAAGGTGAAAAGCCTAGAGCTGTTATCAGGAAAGGAAGAGCTCACACAATCTCTTCATAAACTGAATCATCAGAAAACTGTGCTGTGCATCTCACTGCATAATAATGAAGCTTTTAACAATGTTCATTTGACACTCTTACATGGTTATGAGACACAGAGCTCTACTTATAAATGTTCTCAGGTCAAGTGGGAGTTTATCACCCTACCTTTGCCTAACTTGGTGTAATCGCTAACCATAAAAGGGGTTCCTTTCTGCATTTACTCCATTTGGGACTGAGCCTCATCCTCCCATCTTTCTTTCTGCACAGAAGGCTATGTAATCTTCACATCTTGTTGCTCTGTGACCTTAATTAACCCATGACAATGTGGATAACTAAAGATTTTGCATGGAAAAAGAAACTATTTTCTCAGACACTCTTTATTGGGTAGATGATGCCTGCTCCCTGACAAGGTGCGTGGAAATGACAAGAACCAAGGAAGTTCCTTGACCTTTGTTGTCCCTCACAGACAAAATGCAGCAGCCATCTTGGAGGAGTGTAGGATGTGACCTCAGCCCAAGGGACAAACAAAAGGCAGCTCAAAAGAAACAGGGAAGATGCAGATGCTGGACCATATCCCCTGTTTTCAAGTTTATGGTTTGTGAGCTCTGCTGTAGCATCCCAAAGACAACATACAGTATATGTGACCGTACCAGACTGCAAAGGCAAAGTGAGTCATTGCTAAGTAAAATTATTAGTTTGTGCCTAATTGGTCTCCACCTATCTTGAAAATGTACTGTCTCTTGCACTAAGTAGCATAATGCTGCTTCAGAGCAGCTTTTTCCTGGCTGTTAAATTCTGCTGAATAGTTTTCAACCAGAGGCTGTCCCCATTTCAATGAGAAAAACCTTTCCCTATCCTTTGGGTGTTAACTCTGTCCCAAAGACTACTGCAAAGACTTTTTAGGATTCAAAATAGTGACCTAAATTAGAGAGAAAACTCCAGCACTTGATTACATCAAAACATCAGTTATTAATAACTTTTTCTCTAACCTTGTACATATGTGCCTGATGTACAATATATGAAAAATAAAATAATTTTTCTAGCACTGTACTTGAAACAAGTCCTGCAGCACAGTCTTTCTTTCAGAGCACCAACATTTAAGAAGTTCTATAAGCCCAAGAGAACTTACAAAATGATATGTAATTAGGAAAGAATAGGTCTCCCAACCAGATGATTACTCCAATACATTTTTTTATTAAAAAGATGTAATCCTTTGGCTCTCTAGTGTATCTCACTTTCATAGCTCAAATAACCCACATAACAGTCAGGCACATTTTACATCTCTGGTGATTTGTGAATGGCTACATATTTAGCTGAACTGCTTTGTTCCCATTTCTATAGGCATCGATGGGGAACGAGATTAAACTAATCAAGTACATAGACACCTGTTTTGTGAGGACAATATAGAGCTTTTCAGACTTTGTAAAGAGGTATGTACTTCATCTCTCTCATTCAGAGCTCAGGTGACAGAAGAGGTAGCCTGCAACAGAATGTAATTTCTCTTTCAGGGAATAGACAGTGGGAAACTACTTCAGCAGAGTGATTCTTTTGTGGAAAGGTATACTAGGGCTCTTCATGGTTTTTTACAATAGGAAGTTTTTTTGGTGGTTTTCTTTTTTTGTTTTTTCTTTTTTGTTGTTGTTGGTTTTTTTTTTTTTTACTGTGGCAGAGTCCATATGATAGATGAAACCTGAATTTCTGCCTTTTCCTAGCTACATGAAACTGGCATCTGCCATAGATGACACCACTCAGGTCCCAGATGTTATTAACTTGAGTGGTTGCACCCACAGAGGTGTGGTGCTCCAGGAACGTGGCACCCCTTTCCATGTGACTATGTACCACTGAGTGTGTGCAAGAAGGTGCTGTAAAGGACTCAACATATTCTCTGACTTCAATGAGATTTACTCATGCTTGGAGGTTTCCTTGTAGTGCTATGCTCAAGGATGTGAGTGTATTTCATTTGCATACTTCTTGTTCAGACTTGAGGTACTTAAAAACCCCCTAGATTTATGCTATAAGAAGTTGAAAATAGCATCAGAATAAGGAACTACTGCCATGCCTCTTGCTTGCTCTCTGGGTACAATTGGCTTATTCGTAGAAAAAATGACTGGGAACTACAAGGCAGCTCCAGCTTATTTCTGTGCATAGCCTAGGAAAGTTGATAATTCTGCCTTAATATTTCTCTCCCCAGACTATTGGTTAATATAGTGGCCACATACAGCCTGAGCCCACCCAAATTAAAAAAAAAAAAAAAGTGTGATGTATAAGTACTGTATCTTCTTTGCATGAAAGAAATGTGTGTGTAGTTTAATTTAAATAGGACTTTTCAGAGATTTCCCATATGGTTCCTGACAATGAGATGTATATAATTCTGCATAGTTTCTCAACTTTTCAAATGTTATTGAATCTAACCAGTTCCAGTTGCATCTATGTCCATAAGCAGTTTGCCTCCTCCAAGGTTTTTTTCAGTGGGCTTTTTTCCTTACTGTGAACGTGTTCAGATTATTTGATTATTCCTTCTCTTTAAACATATCTCTGACAAGACTACTGGATGAATAATATAATAAGCACTGCATTTGTTTGGTTGCCAATCACGAGACAGTTCATTGCAGGACTTTCACCCACTCTTGAACTTTATTTCTCTTTGTAACACCCCTCTCTCCTCCTCACAAAAAACCACCACCAACACCACCCCACCACAAATTTATCATGATCTGTATGTAGGAACTAACTTGTTTGCAGTCTACAAGAGCTGTAGGTTTTGCTCTGTGTTTCTCCTCAGCGTACTGTGGTATGTAGCAGCATAAATTGTCATAACATTTCTGACAACCTGAACATTATGGAGTTGACTCAAAGTCTGTTATCACCTCAGTTTTCTTACTTTTATAACTTGCTGGATCATATGAAAAAAATATACTATCCTGGAATGATGACATATTTTCTCTAAACTTATCTTAGTAACAGAAACTTAGTGGCACACAAAGAAGTGGTAGGTGACAGAACTGGTGTGGAGGCATAAGTGCATCTTGCAGTGGCTGGAAAGGTCTGAATGTTTTTTCCTGTAGTGTGTGGAGGTTTTTGTTTCTCTTGTTTTGAGAAAAAAAAAAACCCAGATTGTATTGGGCCCTGTCCAACTTGGAAGGTAGGATTTTGTAGAGGATGGTGGAATTTTTGGGAAGAAATTAAACAGTGAAACAGGAAGGCTGAAGTGTAGGAATCAGGTGACTGAAGTTAGGAAGGATTTCCAGTCAGAAATTCATCTAAAATGAATTTAAGTGCTGTTCAGTTCATACTTACTTCATTTCAGTGGCTTCACTATTTTTTTGGGGAAGATAAGTCTTAACTAAAGGTTCAAGTTGTTTGAATGTTAGATTATATAATAGTGCTCTTACTGTATGTATTTTAAGGTGGCATTAGTACTAGATGCAGATCTTTCATTAAACAGCATAGCAAATTAATATTGACTTATCAAGAATATGTGCATGTCTGTATACACATATTTTGCTAGCTGTCTGTCCAAAAACCACCCTGAAAATATCAGCACTCTGGTATGTTAAGGTGTTTGTGTGAGAAATTGTGTTCTACAAAAATGTAAAGGATAGTGGACTTTGTTGCCCCCTTCATTTTCTGTTTCATTGGAACAACTGCACTTCACCAGAGAAAACTGCAATGGTGTAATAGCCAAATATTTTTCTCATCCAGTAGGACATGCTCTCTGGCCAATTTCTGCTGTCCCCGGCACCTGCAGGCACCTTTTTTCTTCTTTATTCAGTCAAATCTCAAAGGAAAGATAAATGGTTATGAAAAGCAGACACTTTAAAACATACAGAGAACCATAGGTAGACTATTAATCCCCAAAATGTTGCAGCGGTCTTTGAATATGGGGTGTTTATTAACCTGAGTATGACTTTGTTTTACTTCTGATGCTTTAGGCTTTCCTCAGAAAATAATTGTTTTATGCTTCACCTGAATTGGCTGTTCTCACAAGGAGGTAAAGTATATTTGCCAAAATTGAGTTACAGTCCAATATTTTGTCCCATTTGATTGAGGAGATATAGTCATGAAAGGGTTTTTTAAATTCTTTTCTCTGATCCCACTTTTTCTTTGAGGCAATGATAAGTACTCACTTCACTACTTAACAAGGGTAATCTAGAGAATTACCACTACATGAAGTATAGGGGATCTTTTGAGAAGGGAATGTTTTTAGTTGATGAAATGTCATACACACTGATACACTCAAAGGAAGGGTCTGTTAGATCGTGTAAGAAACAGACTACAGGGAAAAAACTCTTCAAATATAAGTACCTCTCTAATCTTAGAAGTAGGAGCCATATCTGCCTTTTTCCGTGCCCATTCAATAGCTTCTTTATTCTGCCTACCAAGGGCTTGTGAAAGACTGTTTTCCCATTTGGGTCTTGGAATTGCTCCAAATTTAAACAGGACTCAAACTGAAAATACTGCAAAATGTGAGCAGAAGAAGACTGTATTGCTCCAAACTGACATTCTAAGGCTTATCTGTTCAGACTGATCAGCTGCTTTCTACTGCTGAGAAAAATCCAGTTGTTGACTGGAGAGGTTAAGAGGCAAATGAAAGGGGGAAAGATGGTCCAATTTATGAAAAATAGATTTAGAAGAGAGGAGGAAGAAATTAAAGAACTAAGCTATGGAGAATGTATGTGGCATCTTGAATATTCAGTCTTCAGCGAGGCTGTTAGTCATTCAAGTGAGGACTGATGTCTGGAGCTTGCTACATTCCCAGCAGAGTTTCTCCATGCTGAGATGTGGAAATGCTGAAGGAGATGCAGGCTAGCAGGGCCTCCTAACTAACCTTGGGAACTATCTGTGAGCCTCTCCATTCCTTTTTCTTCGACAAGTAACCAGCATATTTGAACCCTGTGCAGTATATTTCACATCTTTCTCTAGCTGCTGGAATGACAGCTGATTATTTCTTAATAACGAAGATATATCTGGGCAATAAGTTTGACATGAGTGAGCCTGCAACTTTTTATCAGGATCTCATCCTTGTCTGAGAAGAAACTTAATTACTATTGCAGCATGTGTGAAAATCTAGGACTCTTGCCTTCCAAATCACAAATGCCGAGGCCAGGCTAGGTGTCAGCAGCTTTACCTGCTCCAGTCTGAACCAAACTGGTAAATTCATGAAAGGCCTTCAGCTCCATGAAAGTAGTGTATTTGACAGTAAAAAAATCTTGTGCTGATGAGCTTACCCTGCAGGAAGGACAGAAAAAAATCCTACCTGGAGCAACAACCCCAGTTCTTTTGCCCATAGCACAGTCCAAGCAGGAACTAAGTGCTCCCAGGAGAACTCAGAATTTTTCCCCTTCTGTACGAAGACCTTCATTTTAAAGCAACAGTTAGTCCTTGCTGATGGTTCCTCTGCTCACTGGTATGAGAGAAATAGAGGTCATTTGCTATTTCAAAAATAAACTATTTTTTTTTCCTTCAAATGTGTTACTTTTACGAGGAAAACCAAAGCTGCTTGTTAAAATTACCCCAGCAGTGCTCTTTAATGTGCCAGTTTATCATAATTACTGGTAGTACATGGGATTTCTTATTAACAAGACGTCACTGAAACAACAAAGGCAAGATACTGATTCTTAGGACTTAACTTGCATACCTTGCAGAAAAAAAGAAAAAGTAAAAGAAGTAAATCATGAAAGCAGACCCATAACTTAATTTTAAAAAATAATTCTTACTTAAAAACAGGTGCATATTTGTTTATTTAAAGGTGTTTTCATGGAAAACCAGTGATTTTTTACATCATTCTTTCTTTCATTGTGCTGTGGCTGGTTATGCATGATTTTAAAAATCAGTTGCATATTTTGGCTTGAAATGATTTTAGCAGTCTAGTGCTACTAATACTATTAAGCAGAGGAGTATCCATTCCCCTTCACTGAAAGCAGAAAATTGACAGAAAGCCCAACCAACAAAAAATGTTTTCTGTCAGGCTGGCAAGATGAATTGAATCAGTGAAAACATCAGAGTAATAAAAAGAAGTGGATGGGACAGTCTGCCAAAGGACAGGAAAGACAAAAAAGTGGTCTGCTTTTCCTCTTGTTTTATGTTGTGGTTTTTTGGTGACCAAGTATCTTTCTACATGGCCACAGATTTACAACATTTACAAGTGGAAGTGCACACCTTGCATACATAAATAGCATGATAATTGCCTAAACCAGATCTATGTGGGTGTATTAACACTTCCAACTGCGAGTTAGGGCTTGCCTAATGCAAAATACGAATGTGTGAACGTTGGACAGATGTAAAAGTTCCCCCATAGTGTATTTATTACTCAGTCTTGCACTCCACCTCAGTGATACTTCTCATTAATCCTAACAGAGTGCTTCTGAGGTAAGGACTCAGAATTACAAATGCATGAAGTTTTACTTTGAGTTTTGTGATACTTGCTCTTCTTCCCACTCTCTCAACTGCTTGTAATCTTAGCCTTCAAATGAAAAGAGGAAAGCACTGGTAAGGAGAAGCTTGGAGAAAGCTTAAATTAAGGAACCAAATAAAAATTACTTGGAATTTATCCTTTTATAGATTTTTTTATCTGAGAGCATTTAGTATGTTTTATTGCTAATAGCTGGTGATATGAGTAAAGTTTTTCTGGGCAGAGGCTGCAACACGTAATAGAGATGTACATTCCTATGCTTAACAACCAGACCTCCAATATAGCATGTGGCTGCCAGGATGAAGGTTTAATTTTCAGAAGAGCTGTGAGAGAGTTAGTGGTCTCTTGTACCCCTGATCTGACATGATCAGTATGAGGTTGCCATCTGACACAATTCCATGTTTCCCATCCTTGGTGCTAGACTGCATCTGTTTTGACTTCTTTTCATAACTTCTGACTTAAATGTCTTTTAATACCATTTTTTATTCTCTCCTCCAGCTTAGTTGGTATAATCACTTCTTACACAAGCTGAAGTATCTTAGCAGTGGCAGTGGATTTCTTATATTTGGTGCTTCAATACACAGTTTTGCACTGGAATAGTCCATGGAACACCTGCCTGATATGTGGCCACCAGCGATTTCAACATGTTCATGTATTTGGCCACTAATACGGCAGTGGTTGATAGTCTGTGCAGAAAGCCTGTATGATGTCTTTGAATAAGAAATATGTATTAAAGGATTATTTGAAGAAAGAAAGAAGGAAATAGGCTGTAACCTTATTTTTGCAGAGATTGATGCTTGACATAGAATTGCAAGATCCAGTTGTGACAAAATCTGTCATGTTACAAATTTCCTATGTTGGCTCATGTTCTATACCAAAAAGCAAGTATGAAGCAGAAACAAAATCTTTGAGCTGTGCAGAACTTGGAGTGAGTTGAAAATTTTATACTGGTCAGTCCATTTGAAGAAATAATTGGGTATTTTTAGTATGTTTGGCTTCTTGTACTGTGGAATCACTATCTTTTCGTTATGGAGAAAACATTAATAAACATCCTATCCTTAATGTTTCAGAGACTGTAAGTGGTAGGACTATACTTCCTCTATTTGCTGGAAACTAGTTGTGCACTACAAATGGGAACAGAAGGCCCTTTCTACTTCATGGAGATTGCTTTCTCTTCTAACTTCATATTTGCTGCTTTTTTATTTTCTTTAACAGCAAGCCAGTAATGGACTGATGTAATTATCAGCACATTAATGGTAGTTCCAAAAGGCCTTAGATGACTTGGCAGCAATTTAACTTTTACGTGGGAAGCGATTCCTATTATTTTGACTTTAAATATTCTATTCTGTTTCTAATAAGCTTGTTGTAAATATTCAAGGAGAAGCAGTGCGATATCATTCTCTTCATCTTTTGTTAGATGCATTGCAATAACAACAAAGTAACATTTCTGAAAATGGATAGGTCTGGATATTTACAAAATATCTCAGTAGTCACTATGCACAGCTTTGCCATGTTATGAATCAACAGCAGGGAGCTGTTTTTCTGTTGGAAGATAATTAAAGCAGTGGCTCAGAAATTGTTCTGTGATCACAGAGAAATCTCCGGTACCAGACAGCATTGTCCTTTTGTAGTCAATGCAGATGTTCTTTGGTATGAAACATAGGTCAGTTTAGAGACCTAGGTAGTAAGAGCTCATGAAACACCACCAGCTGTGCTGTTAGCTTTTACGCCTAAACTGTGTCAATAGCAATAGTACTTCAATGAGAACAAACAGGGTTTTGTTAATGCAGACTGTTGATTTTAGAGAGAAATACCAAATGCTTAGGATGCACTTAATTAGCAGTGTGCGTATCAATCTGTGGCTAGAACTTGGGACTGCACAGCGTGAGCATTTTGTATCCTGATTGCTTTATTCTTGTAAGTTCAGGGAAAAGTAAAACAAGGTTTTTGCAACCTGCATTAGCTCATACTCAACTTGAAAGGGCTGCCAGAGAGGGCAAAATGCACATTTCTCATTTTAGAAATATTAATGTTTCTGTTCATCCAGATCAGTTTAAAATATTCATTGTGTCAAAATATATAACATATGTTATATAACAAGCACAGATTAAGTAGATTTATCAGAAATTAGTCAGGAATTAGTGCTTATTCCAGACAATTTCCTTGCAATTTTACATGGACTTCTCCAACGTATAAACAAACCCCATTTTTTCTGCTTCAACTTTCAAAATTACCTGCTCCTTTCTTTCTGAGCATCATTTGCTGCCTTCTTTCTTCATCAGTGCAGCAGGGTAGTAAGTGAGCAGTTGGGGTGAGTGGGATATGTTCTTGCTCATGTGGTAAGGATTTGGAGCAAGATCCAAACTCTGCTCAGGGCAAGGCCTGAGTAAAATTGTTTGCTTTGGAGGGATGAAAGGTTTGAGCTGTGTGCTGGTACAGTCTGATAGCAGCTGCTCAACTGACCCTTTTCCTCCTTGCAAATAGGATGATCTGGTATAGATTTTCCCAACTATGTTGCTTCTGCCTTTCCTCAGACTTGCAGCTATTATTCTTCCCTTAAGACATGTAGTGTGTATATGTAGCCTATTTACATTTTGCTGCAGCAAGACCCTGACTGTCAAAGGATGAGCTAGATCTTGGAAGCTTGGCTGTGAGCCCTATCATTCCTACTTGCATAAGCTCAGAATAAAGGGTTCCTGCTCAAACGATTCTGATCTTACCTTGGCCTGACCCAGCAGAACAAGCAGGCTTAACTACCTTCCTGAATCAGTATTGGTACCTGTACAAGTAACACTCTTGGTTTTTAGGGATTACCTGAGCCAAGTGCCCTCTAAATTGAATGCTATTTTTCCTTTGGCAGGGACTCCAGTGGTGAGCCCAGGATGCTCAGACTTGCATCGCTTTCAGACAATGCTGAATTCTGCTATATACACATACATATTGAGTATGTAGCCCCAGGCAGCAGCATCTTGTGCTGACAGATATCATATGATGTACCAGTAGCTCTGGACTGGAGCAAACCTCTGAAGATAGAATGCTAGCTCTGCACACCCTGAATCACATGGAAATGCCTTGGCTTAAAATAAGGGTAAGAGTACGGGGGAGAGTGTACAGGCACAGAAGACTCCATTTCTTCTAAGACAGTTGCACATTGTCTTATACCAATGCAGAATTCTCTTAGCAGTAATATTCTGGATATAATGAAATATGGTTAGATAAAAATCCTCACTTTGATTTGGTGCACGGCACACTACTGGAAGAAAGGCTTGAGAAATAAAAACTTTAAAATATTCTAACAATCCCCTCCCATCACTAGGCAGTGGGAACTGCCTGCACTCAGGTTTTGGCTAAGTTAAGCTATAGTTTTTTCATAACTCTGTTGTAATCATGAACTTTAAAACTATCTGTGAGAAATACAAGAAATGGAAGGTCTTGCAGTAATCAAAAGAGAAATAAAGAAGTTCATGGCAAGGATATGTTTCTTTTGTTGTCTGAGACAAGCTATTTGACTTAGGATTTAGTTTTTGCTGCTGGTGGTTTTGGGTTGGGTTTTTTTGTTGTTACCTTTTTTGTGTGTGTTTGTTTGTTGGGGATTTTTGTTTGTGTGTGTATTTGTTTGTTTGTTTAACATACACAGTCTGAGGTGTTTAAGCTTTTAAGAATCTCTAAAGATTCAAGAAAAGAAGAGAGAAAAAAAATCCCCAAATTTTCTTCGTTGCATGAAAATCTGACCTTGTCGTCTCCTGATTACAAGCTGCAAATAAGTGGGCTGTAGCAGAGGTGCCATCTTCTTTGTAAATCGTGTAATTTGAGGCTTCCTTTCACTCTATCACAGTAAACCAGGCATGCAATTCATTCTTTTGTTTGGACAGTTGGTCTTCTAGTTAAGAAGCAGGTGACTATTTCTGCACCAAATGGTTGTCCTTTTGTATATCTTCCTACCCCCTGTGAATCTAATACATATTGAAATGGGATATGTCTGTGCCCAGCTATGAGGACAAATAACACCAGAACAGAGAGAACAGTAAAGGGAAGAAGAAAAATAGTCAAAGCAGCTCATCCTTAGCATCTGTAAGATACAGCAAAAAAAGGATACAGCAAACCACATTGCATCTCCATGGTTGAACTGCTGCTGGCTGCAGTTTAAATGACTTCTGGTATTGGTCTTACTGGACTTTGCAGGTATGGGTGCATGTTAAGTATGTGTATAAACCCAAAAGCAAACAAAAGAACTGTAACAAGAATTCAGGAGTAATGGATTCCAACCTGGCTGGAAGGCATCAGGCATGCTGTGCCCCTGTTAGTCATTCCACAGGTGTGAAGTGCATAGGTATTCTGTCTGGAAAAGGTATGTGACAAGGAGATAATCAGATCTCTGGAAATGTAACATGCAAATGTGATGTAAAATGAAATGTAATGCAACATGCTGTGAATAAACATCTGTAAAATACCTTCTTATAAAATCAAAAATTCTCAAATCCCCTTATGATTGTCGGATTGCTAAGTGCCAAATTACATGAGATGTTCTTGTTTTAGAGAGGAAATATTTGAAGTCCACAGATATTATCTGACTTGCCTAAGAGCAACAACAGTAACCTTGGGCAGTGTAAACCACTTCTGCCTACCTTTCCTCTAGAGGAATGTGTTCAAATCAGTGTTTATGATGTGGGATGAACTGCATTGCATCTTCATCCAGGAAATGTATATTCACTAGTGAAAGAAGGAAACACACAGTAACAGCTTATATGCATGTGTGCTGATACTCCTCTCTACAGGTGTTCTTCCCTCTTCTCAGTTCAAATATATAAAAAAATCTATTGTGATCTGGTCATAAACCAACACAGATTGGTATTAAAGAATTATGAAAGGAGGGAAACTTGCCTTTTATACTTAATGCCATTCATTAAAACCACTCTCTAGTTTGTTCTTTTCCGTTGTTTATTTGTCATTGTCTTCTGCTCCACCATTCATTTTATGTGAATGTGTTTAACATGATGATGCTGTTTTCTGACCAGTGGAAGGGTGTAGCCTGGGCTGAAATGCTGGTTCCAGGATTACTGGGAGTTCATAGTATGTGTCATTACAAAACAATATGAATAGGAACAAAGACCATTAGAAAATTAACAAATGGATCACCCGTCTGTCCACATGCCTTGCCACCCCCTCCTGCTTATTCAAAAAACAACACTGAAAGCCCAAATTAAATTTGAAAGGGGTGAGAAGGGGGAGGAAATACAGTGTTTAGTGTAGATACTGTGGCAGGATGGTCTGTAAGAGTCATCATTCCATGGAAGCACTTGCACAATGGGGTGTCTTAAGGGCAAATGAAGATCTTGAACTTTGTGCAGGTTTAAGTGAAACTCAGGATTATTTGAGACTCTTCTTTTGTGACTTAACTTTTTATTTCTTCTTTGAGTAATATTAAGATACCAGAATGCTCACAGGAAAATCGGACAGCTGAAGTATAGACAACTACCTGAGATGGGTTTTTTTAACTGTTTTATAAATACAAGCAAGGTTTGCATGAGCTGTGGTATCCCTTCTGCAGCTCTATCTGGCTAGTAAAACCGGCAAAATTTTAGAAGCAAAATCCTTCCATTTGATGTCTTATATAAATATATATTGCTAGTATGGAACTTATGTATTGCTTCATAAAATGGAGATCCAAAAGGAGGGTTTTTTTTAGAAATCTGCTTAACATTATGTCAGGAGGAAGATAAATATAATTATAAAATGGCAGAAACAGACTATGAAAAACGCAGCAACTTTAATAAAAATTAAAAGAGAGGAGGAAGTTCTGGCATGAATTTCTGATGTACTGTGAACACTGAGGTTTCCATCTGCTCTACACTTACTGATTCCTTACTTGTGAGCACTGGGACAGGAAGGCACCAAGTGTTGCTCATTGCAGGAGCATTTGATGGTTGCCAGACCATCAGGTTGTATTGCACAGAGAGAGATTTAACAGTCCTCTAAGTGAGGTTTCAAGGGATGTTTTCAAATGTCCCACTTGGTCTTTTTAGTGATTTGTATAGCACAGGAAAAATGACAACAAAAACTTAAGTTATGTGATAGTGAATGTGAAACTCCCTGTATCCAAATGGAAATCAGGCAACTGTTAAATGCCATGAAAAGGAGGAAGAGAACATCTACTTTGGGAAGCTTCAAAAGCTGTTGTGTGGTTTTTATAGTGGTTTGTATCCATGGCCCTCTGCAACATTTCCTCCTCTACTAGTGCCCTTATGATGGACTCCTGGTTTTCTCCATCTCACTGGACTCAGTTGGCCACTGAAGAAGCAGAGGGAAGGCTTGCATCTCTCACGCTCATCTTATAGCTCAAATGTGGATTGGGATAGTAAAACTCAAACTCACAGCAGCAGCAAAAGGCTGTTCTGCTTGGCCACAAGCTCTAGATACTGCTCTAATTTAACAGTATATAGCATCAATCAGAATTAGGAATAAGGAGGTACTCCTTATTAGTAGAGTGAAACTCTGCTAGATGGATTACAAGGAAAGTTAAAAATAGAAGAAAGAAAAAAACCACAGGAATAGGATTAGGAAGTTGAAAGGGAAAGCACAGAAACATGTGATATCTATGCAAAGAGAGGAGATTCAGAGAGAAGTCAGTCTTGCTAGGTCTAAATTAAACTACTAGAAAAAAGCCCCTAGGCATCAAACCTGTGATAAGCAACTGAGATCAGATTCACACATCTCCTTCAGTTTTTGGAGTGGTCTCCTGAAGTGGTACAAATACACATATATTGGTGGAGCCTGTTTTATTGGCTGCACATTGAACACAAGTTCCTGTTAAATGTACTCTTTGAGAGGACTACTTAGGGAATAGTTCTTGTTGTTCTTGTTGAAGAATTGTAGTTCTTCAAAAGATATTGCGCCAGATGTCCATGTCACTTTAACAATTTATTCATGTCATCATAATTTTTTTAATCCTTTAAACCAAGTGATTTGGAAGAACACTTGGAAGAGTCCAGAGTAATGATAAACATCTGAAATTGTTAATGGTCTTTTGTGGGTCTGGTTAAGTGGGTGACTGGTAGTCTTTGTTCCTTGCCTATTTGTTATTTAAAAAGGTGTGTTCTTCACCTTTTCTTAACAAAACTAGTCTGCTGTTTCTGGCCTTGTGAAAATAACTGCAAAAGAGTGAACTGTAATGTTGCAATGCAGCAGCTGGAGAGATGGATGTTGGGGTGCCTGTGTTCAGGTCAGAGGAGCGCAGCTTCTCCAGACTTTTAAACAGCATGTTAAGGTCACAATGATGGCAGGGAAGCACAGAAAATGCTGCTTTGAAGATCATCCTTGCCTGTCACTAGGGAAATCATGACAATCCCTCATCTTGTCAAAAAGCCAGAAAAATACCATTTCTTTCTTGGTTATTTCCTAAACAATAACTTGTCACTGAGATTATGGACCTATGTACTTTATTCATACTTGTAAGGAGCAGGACTGAAGTGGATGGTGTGTGTGTGAGTCTTCCAGTGCGCACCTCTGTTCAGCTGTCTCTTAATGCAAATGACATGAGCTTATGACTAGAGCTCTCAGAATACCTTGCTTGTATTTACCAAACTGCTTCAAACAGGTTGATATTTTGGAGAGGTGGTCCAGCTCCACGGAGAAATATTACAGCCTTGTGTTTCTTCGTAAATAAAAACATTGATTTTCAATTGTCTGTTAGTTATTTTGGGGCAGGAAGAAATAAGGTTGAGTAATTGCAAC
The DNA here is from genome assembly GCF_000696875.1 of Nestor notabilis. Taxonomy (NCBI): domain Eukaryota; kingdom Metazoa; phylum Chordata; class Aves; order Psittaciformes; family Psittacidae; genus Nestor; species Nestor notabilis. The sequence goes on along the minus strand of NW_009927805.1, from coordinate 128,434 downwards.
TTTCATCAAGAAAAAGAGATGAAGAAAGTTAGTCTTATGGTGCTGAAAACCATACAAGTTTATAAAAGAGTATAATTGGCAATTCTTAAATTCGATTGCAGTAACCATGTTACCCTATTACGACATCAAGCATTGTTTCATTTCGATACGCTACTTTAAGAGATACTTGTCAAGATAAGAAATGAGTAGGTCTAAGAAAATGGAAAGCAGTGTTATGTCTTTACTTAGTGGTTGCCTTTATACTGTGTTTCCTCTAGAGTGAGATTTTACTACTAAAATGCCTGTTCAGCCATTTTCCAAACACAGTTTTAATCAGGTATTTTTTGTGCAGATTTTGCCTGGTTTTCTTATTAGCCATATCTGCAGACTTTCCTTTGTTATACATGTCATCTGAACCCTTTCATTGTTGAGTTTTCAATAGTGTCATAGAATGTAGCTGAAAATTCCAGAGGAAACAATAACCTAGTCCTGAGTCCCTGTGAGCTTGGACAACAGCTTACCTGCAAATCCATCCAGAGCAAATGAACTTCAGGGATAAACAGCAAAGAAAACGTAGTGGGTGGTACTACAGTAATCATGCCTTGACCAGGTTTCCTGAATACAAAAGAATCTCTTCAAGAAGTCAATGATCCTTCTGTACTGACCTCCACAGACAAACAGCTGTTTGCTCACCTACTGATCACAGTACTCTGTCCCTTGATTTACATTTGCAGAGGGATTCTTGGTCCTGGGCACCAGCTGTTACAGTCATCAGCTACCTCTGTGGTGTACTTTCTGGAAAACCAAAGGAGTACAATTTGGTTTCCAGATAGACACTAAAGCTGAATATTGAACTCTGAACTGCAATTTTTTTCCTCCCATGTGTGGGCTTTGGGTTTTTTCTTACATTGTGTGGTGTGTAACAAAACGCTGTGTAATTCTGTAGTTGATTTGCAGTACTTTGAGAAGTTAACTATTTGCTTGCTGAACATGACAATGTCTGTTGCCTCTGTGAAACTAATACAGCTTCCAGACACATTTGTCCACTGACCACTGAATTTCAATCCTCCCAGAGGACAGTACGGCCAGGGTGGAGGGAGGGAAGGGCTGAGCTGGGGGTCAAGGCTCACTGCAGCACTGGCCACAACAACCCTTTACTCAGGGTTTGAGGTAGAGTTGACTTTCTTTTCTGCTAGAAGTCCATGCTGTGCTCCAGGCAGATTCCAAGGACAGAGTGCCACCTACCGAAACACCACTGCTGAAGACAGTTCTGCAGAAGTGTGTAAGACTGGTGGAGGTCAAGCTAGGTGGTAGCTGGGTTAATTAAAAGACACCCAGACTTCCACAGGTCTATTTTAGATTTTTTAAGGTCTTTCTCTCTGACTACTCTCGTTCCTCAGTTTATTGTCAGTATTGTTGGTGTGGCCAGCACAGGCCTGGCAACTGACTTGTATTTTAGGGAACAATGCTATACAGTCCAGCTATGAAAAAAAGATTATCAGAAAATCAGAATGTGCTAATTGATCTGGAAAGGGCACCAGAAACAAACAACACTCTCCGAAGAGAGTGGCCAGCTCACACAGCAGACCAGCACTGACTTTTTGCATTAAATAAATTAGCCCATATTAAAAATTCATTGATAAGTTTTGTTCAGGTGCAGCTGCAAATCCTGCCTTGCTGTTCTTGGGCCATGCCGTTTGGGCTGCAGTATGATGGGCTCTCGCACCAAGCTAGGCAGAGCAGGTAAGTTGAAGCACATGATGGCGGTTGTGGTGTGGTAGGGCTGGAGCATCACAGATCAAAAGGATACAGCTTGCAGTGAGAACTGGTGCCAAAATGTGAGGCTAGGCAAATGGCACTCATAACTGTTCACTGGAAAAGGAAGTAGCTTGTGTAACTTGTAAATTGTGCAGAATTATTCCTAGGAAATCAGAATTTGACATGATCTGGTCAGATCCCTTAATAATTTGAAAGGAAAAGAGGAAGCTAAATCTTATTCCAAATAATCTGTGAATTGTTTCACTAGAGGTTTGCTGTGTTTTCATATCACTTTACCATTATCTTAGTTTCCCTTGCAACTGTCATCATTTAATATATCATATAAACTTCAATATATTTAATTTTATTACTTGAGTAGAGAGACTGAAATTGTCAGAAATGGAATTTACTAGGCATAACAAAACAAAATAACTAAAGCCAGTCAAAGTTTTCCAAAGAAGATACCCTCTGTCACCTTTAAAGATGGCTAGTCTACAATTCTGTCTCACATAAGTGAGTATGAACACATTTTACTGTATCTTACCTGCAAATATCTAGCACAATTACACCTATATTATGCTCCCTCATCTTTTTGATCAGATTTTCCTTAATCATAGAATCACAGAATAGTTTGAGTTGGAAGGGACAAATCATTTAGCTCTAATCCCTCTGCCATGGGCAGGGACACCCTCCACTAGACCAGGTTGCTCGAAGCCCTGCCCAACCTGGCCTTGAACACTGCCAGGGATGGGTCATCCACAAGTTCTCTGGCAACCTGTGCCAGTGTCCCACCACCTTCATAGTGAAGAATTTTTTCTTAATATTTAAATCTCCCTTCTTTCAGTTTAAAGCTATTCCCCCTTGTCTGTCACTACATTCCTTTGTAAAAGTCCCTCTCCAGATTTCTTCTAGGCCTTCTTTAGGTACTGGAAGACTACATAAGATCTCTTCTCCAGTCTGAACAAGCCCAAATCTCTCAACCTTCTCTCAACTTTCTCTCTTCACAGGAGAGTTGCTCCAGCCCTCTGAACCATGGCCCTCCTCTGGACTCGCTCAAGCAGGTCCACATCCCTCTTGTGCTGGTGACCCCAGAGCTGAACACAGTACTGCAGATGGGGTCTCACAAGAGCAGAGTAGAGGGGCAGGATCACCTCCCTTGACCTGCTGGTCACACTCCTTTTGATGCAGACCAGCATACGGTTGGCTTTCTGGGCTGTGAGCACACACTGCCAGCTCATGTTGAGCTCAATAACAGTACCTCATCTATGTTTGCTATTGCCTTTCGGACAATGACTGAAAGATTACTTTTATGACTTGTTTTCATTATACTTGGTGCAGTGCATTGAATCAAGAAAGAATATATTTATTTGTGTCGTGGTTTAACCACAGCCAGCAACTAAGTACCGTGCAGATGCTCACTGACTCCCCTGCCTCAGTGGGATGGGGGGGAAAACAGGAAAAAAGTTAGAACCCACGGGTTGAGATAAGAACACTTAAATAATTGAAATAAAAGTAAAATACAATAATAGCAGTAGTAATAACAACAATCGTAATAAAAGGAAATAGAGAGAGAGGAATAAACCCAATTAAGACAAGTGATACGCAGTACAATTTCTCACCACCTACTGATGCCTAGCCTGTCCCCAAGCAGCGATCAGCCCCTCCCAGCCAACTGCGCCAGTTTATATACCTGGCATGACGTGCTGTGAATGGAATACCCCTTTGGCTAGTTCAGGTCAGGTGCCCTGGCTCATGGCTTCTTGTGCCTCTCCTCACTGGCAGAGCATGGGGAGTCCTTGACTTAAGTAAGCACTACTTAGCAATAACTAAAATAATGTTGTGTTATCAACATTATTCCTGTAATAAATCAAAACCACAGAGCTGTACCAGCTACTAAGAAGAAAATTAGCTCTGTCCCGGATGAAACTAGAACTCCAAATGTAATATATCAAATAAAGTTGATAAAGGAAGAGAGAAGAGCATGACATATGGGGCAGAAAATATGTGCTATAGAATACATAAGTATATGGAGTTTGATGAGACCATTTTAAGTTACAGAATGGAAATCCTAATTAAAACATTAGCCCTTTAAATAATTTAGTTTATGATTGACAAAACTATCTCTGGCATCAGCATGCCATGAATTTACTGCACTGATAAGTACTGATTAGCATTTTGGAAACGCAGCAGTGCAGTAGTGCTATATAGCAGACTTTGCTATAGAACATGAAAGATGTGGGCCTTTAAAAGCAACAGCAAGTATTACACACACACACACACACACACACACACACACTGAGCTTCCAGGCTGAGGTTCAATATAAATCAGAAAGTTCTCAGTCCTAAATCATCTGATGTCTCTTGGAGTCTTGCAGGATTTTCACCATCAACTATACTGAGAGCCAAACTAGGCTGTCTGGAAAGCTGTGGCACTACAAGAAATTTTCCTCTAATGTTTCTGGTGCCTATTTTTATAAGAAAGGATCCTATGAGAAGCATCCTGTTAAATACATAGAATCACAGCTGTATCTTTAGCAGGACAGATCAAACCAGTTTTGGATAAACTACCCTACAAGCTTAAGCTTTTAGATAATTTGCAAACTAATTTCTGTTTCTCCAGTTGATCTCATAAACCACCAGCATTTGATAAAGGAGTTGATTTTTATACCTCATTTGCTATTGATTTTGACTACTCTTCTGTCTGCTCTCAGGGGACTGTTTGCTCACAGGTACTTGCAAATGTAGTGCTCAGCTTTGTGCTTGCCCCTTGTTTAGATATCTGACACTTCCCTCACAGGAGGCAATGAATAATAAATGTAAATGATAAAGATGGAACTATAAGTGTGAAATCACACACACCCAGAATCTGGTTGGAGGTGCCTCTTTTGCTTTACTATTTGTAGGAAGTCCCAAAATTTAAGAATGGTGAGGTATAGGTCTTGCTTGTCCCCTTATTAGCTATGATTAATAGGCTCATAATGGTGACTCAGTGTTACATTGATCATTGCTGACCTTTAATCCAGCTACTCAGTATGCAGATAGATAAATATCTCCTGAGAAGGCCAAATGGCAGGCTACTGCTGTATTAGGGCAAGTTCTCTTTATCTGCTGTTATTTAATAAAGAATCTGTACAGTGATAAAGAACCAGGTTCCAAGTGCTACTCTTGTCTTCCAAGTAAATGAGATGAATTAACAGATGGGATGAGCTTTCCAACATTATCACACATAGAATTGTTTTTCTGTGAATCTGTATGGTCACCATACTATCACAGTTTATTCCACAGTATTATAGGAAGTCTTAATTCAGTCAGGGGAGGAAGGAATAGGATGCACATAGATTAACCAATGCATTTTTTTTCCCTAAAAGATATAATTTTACTTGCTTAGTTAAAATTATTTAGTTTTAGAATTATATGTGTATTAACAAATTAATGAGGGAGTTTGCTCAGCTGCCTAAGCTCCTGAGGAGGCTTAGGGAAAGAACAGGTCTCCAGAAGATTGCAGCCCTAAGTTAGCATGGGATGATGCTGTCCCACTGGCTCTAGTGTCTTCTTTAAAGGTTTTATTTAGTGGACATTGTACCGTTTATAAAAAACATTCTCTGAACAGCCAGCGCCCGCACGGGCTGGGCTGTCGCCAGCTTTCTCTTACTGCCTCCAGTGGCACCATCACCCCAGTGCAGTAACTGTGCTTATTCTTCCATGAATTTGGGAAGGGAAGAAGGCTCATTCTGGTATTATTTCCCCTTTTCACATCAACGTTTTCTCTCCAGAACTGCAATCAAGTTAAAACAAGCTGATTTAAGTCACAGCTGGGCAAGAACTGTATGGATTTATTTTGCCTTTTATACTGTATAGGATACAATCTCAAATAAAAATGTCTGCATTCTGCAGGCACTCAGACCATCAATTTTTAATAGCCAAAGTGCTCTTGAAAAAGCAGAAAAGCCAATAAATTGATTGTCCAGTTGCTATCCTACCAATAACTAACAAGATTTTGGCTCAGATCTTGTAAGGTATCACAAATCCAGTAACTGGTAAGATGTGCTCATCCAGTTGAATAAGAAATAAACGTGGTGATTTTTATCACCAGCTGGAACTTGTTAATACTAACTGAATATTTTGAAACCAAGTGTTTAAAATTCATGTCAGATTGAACTTATTTCAAACTTTGAAAAGAATTTTTTTTATGAAGGAAAACTTTCACATGTAAAAAGTCCATCTAAAGGTGGGCTTTGAAATTTGGCTTGATTTATAGATTATATTTGTAGGATATAGGCATTGAATTCCACTTTCAATGAGATCACAGATCTCTAGGAGTAGAAATACCATGGAAAAGGTAGTGGGACAAAGTTTGTTGACAATTTGCCTCCCAGTTTTCTGTTGATGCTTTCAAAGCCCTAATTCTGTTGCTTCACTGCTTTGTGCATTTACATCCTGAGCAGTTACACGGGAAAATATCTAACTGTTTTCCCAGGCTTTAATAAGCCAGCTCTGTTCTCTCTATCTCTGATCATATTTACAGATCAGTAGTACAGGTGTCTACCAACCAAGAGCAGTGTTTGAACTTTATGTGTGTAGTACCATTTTTTTCTATTGATATCTGTGGGTTTCTCGCTGGTCTTTCTCCTATGGGTGTTGTGACAGAGGTAAATCTGAGCCTTTCTTCACATCAGTGTTGTACATGCCTCCCGCGGTACCAGTGTGATGGAGCTCAGGACATCTGCCTCTGCAGGCAGCCGTGGCAGGGTCTCTGCCCCCATGCAGCCCTGCAGAGATAGAGCTCAGGGCTGCTGCATATTGTCTGGCTCCATGCTTCCTCCTTGGAGGTGGCAGAGATGCCCCAGTCTCTTGCAGCTGGGAGGGGACATATCAGCACCCACAATCTCACTATCTCTCCATCTTCTGCCTGTATGCCAGCAAGATACTATCCAGAAGAATTGTTGGGATGAGACTTTGGTCCTTTTAAACAGACATCTGGGAGAGGCTCCTTGCCCTTCTTCTCAAATTAGTCAATTGACGTGGTTCAAGCCCAGCTGGCAACTTGGAACCACACAGCTGTGGAACCACACAGCTGCTCGCTCACTCCCCTCCCTTTTTCCTTCCCCCGCTCCCGGAGGGATGGGGAGGAGAATCGGAGGAATGTAACTCCCACGGGTTGAGATAACAGCACTCCAGTAACTAAGGTATAATACAAACCACTGCTGCTACCAATAATAATGATAAGAGGAATAACAAGGGAAAAGGACACAACTGCTCACCACCCGCCGACCGATACCCAGCTCGACCTGAGCAGTGATCTGGGCCTTCCAAGTAACTCCCCCCAGTTTCTATACTGGGCATGATGTGCTGTGGTATGGAATACCCCTTTGGCCAGTTTGGGTCAGGTGTCCTGTCTCTGCTTCCTCCTGGCTTCCCCTCCTCCCTGGCTGAGCATGAGACTGAGAAAGTCCTTGGTCAGGGTAAACATTACTTAGCAACAACTAAAAACATCAGTGCTATCAGCGTGGTTCCCAGGCTGAAAGTCAAAACCACAGCACTGCACCAGGTACTAAGAAGGAGAAAAATGACTGCTGTAGCTGAACCTAGGACATCCATAGATAGTTTGGAGTTAAGGTAGTCTAAGAATTTTAATGGATCTTAAATTACGTTTTCTGTACCTCAGGTTAGAAAGATGTCAAGCTAGTCTGTAGAATCAAGCCTTTGTTCGTCACTGATAAGAAGCCAGACCTTTCAAGGGCCATTTAATACTGGGTGTTGCTTTGCTGGTTTGTTTTTTGGTTTGTTTTTTTTTTTTCTTTACACTGCATTTGAACAAGGTGTTACTGTAACTCTGACTCACTGGGGAGGAAGAGGAAATTGGCTTTTTCTGTGCTCTGTGTCCTGTCTCTGAGGTGTTGGTGGAAGTGTTGTGTTAGTACTCTTGACAGTAATGCATAAAGGTACTAACTGTTCAAACAGCTGTAACTGCCTGTTTAACTTTTCCCTGATTGCTGGGGTTTCTCTAATCATAAGAATCAAATTTAAGCCTAAACATAAAAATGACAAATACTGCCCCCCCCCGCAAAAAAACCAAAACCCAAATCAAACCAAAACAAACAAAAAAAACCGTAATCACATTGCAAAACTCTTGTCATGTCTGTAGATAACAATGTTGTGCCAAGCAGAGATGATGGTATTCAACATACAAGCAGGAGCATCCAGGTCAAGGGGTGACTTTTCTGCTGTCCTTCCTCAGACCAGTACCAGCCAAAGCCAGCTGAAATTAGGCAGTGATAGTTTCCGGGGAAACATGGTGTGAATCTGTTCCAAATGTGTAACATGACTGAACCACCAGCCAGAGACTGCTGTGCTTGCAGTGCGTTATATACATTGCTCGTAGGGCACAGAAGTTATTTCTCTAGAAACTCTGAATTCTTTAGTATTTAGGCCATATGGGAGGAGTAGCCAGTGGATGTGCATTGACAGAATTCTCTTATGCTTCTCCACCGCATCAGAAAGATTCCCTGTGGTGAACTCAAGTCAGACTGTGATTTGCTTTCTTTTCCCTTCAAAACATTTAAAATCTCTTTATGCAGAGTTAAATATTTCATTATTTCCAGTGGACAAAAAGAAAAGTTTGCTCTGAAAATGATAATGAGTAACTTCTCTCCAAGACAGTGCTGCCAGCTTCAGAAACGAATGGCTCTCGTATCTTCAGAGACCAGTTTTTTGCATTTGTTTGCAGAAGAATGGAAAGAACATTTTTAATAAAGCTCCTGTGATGAAAAAGTGGCTCAAAAATAGCAGGCTAAAGCTTGTTTCTGTGCTGTCAGAGCAAAGTCTGCCAAGTAATTTGCCTATATAAACAGTATAAGAGCAAAAGGCCTATTGTAAAGCTGGTCTTATTTTTAGGGGTAGATTTTATTATTTGCTCTCACTTTCTTTCCCACCAAGTGCTTGCTTTCACTGCAAAACAAGGCCACGACGGCAGATGCATACCATCTGATTGCATAAGAGCTCCAGACAAGATATCATTTCCCAACTCTGATTCTCCAGAATAGGGAGGATACATGTTCTTTTTATGTGCTAAGTTCGATTTGCAAAGGCTTCAGCATTGTCCTTCTTTTGCAATACCCCAACATAGTCACATTATCATGAAGCATAGAAACCCACAGCTGGATTCTGCCCTCATGCTGAACTCTGTATGTCCCTGCTGATGTAAGGAGATTTATTTGTGTGGAAGTATAAGCACAGTAGGAGTTTTGATACTGAAAGCAATCTATAGTCCTGTGCATATATTTCTCCGTGAACCCTCCATCACAGTACCAAAGCAGATGTACACTGTTGATGCAGGAATGTGGAAAATGCCTTCTCTACTTTGTCATTGAAAGCTGCAACTCAGTTTTTCCCAGCTGGAATAAAGTAAACAGGGCTTCTGCTGAGCTTTTATTTGACAGGGTTAAGCTGGCAGCCTTCCTCTATCTCCACAGCATGAGTAGACTCACTCAGCTCCTCCTAGTATTGGAGCTGGATGTCCTACCTACTGTCTGTGTCCAGACATTTTTGAGGCTGTAGGAGTTACCTGTAGGGTCTCCAGGAAAAAGACATGTTAGTTAATTTCCAGCCTTTCAACCTCCTTTCATTATTGTGTTTTCCAGGATTTGGTCACTCTTCCTTTATTAGAAAGATCACTAGTTGACTTCTAATAACTTGATCCCTTTCCATACCTATGGATGGGAGCTGGCTTTACTGAAAGAAGTCATGATATCAAGACATGAAGCAATAACTCCTGCTCCATCTGCTTTCCTTGCACTAGCAAGAAAATTAAGGAATAATAAGGATTTATCATAAGAAGAATGGCCATTGCCACACTTTTCACTCACTTTCTCTCTCATCTGTTTCCTGCTGTTGCAGTTTCCTGCTGTTTCTAGTTCATCATGTTACATATTTCCCCATAACACACTTCTGTTTTCAGAATACACCAGACCCTGATGTTTTGGCTGTTATGGGAAGAAGCACTTTAAATAAATTCACCAGGTCCTATTCAGGAAATTCTGAAATCACCTAAATCTAACGAAACAGGACAGATCACATAACGTTTTGTGTCTTCCTTTGTTGAAAAGTTCATCATTGCTCCAGCATAAGCATGTCTACTGTATGCAATAACAAACAGCATTAAGAGTAATTTTCTAGTTCTATGGACAGTGCTATTTTACAAGATTCTTGTGAATACTTCTTTAGTTGCAATCCCTCTTCCTATAAAGAAAATTTCTAGCATTAGTTTTGCAAAACTAGTCAATCCTATATCAAAATTAAGGTAAGTGGTGAAGTGGTTTAATCTGCATATACCTAAGGTGCAATTTAGATCACAGTACATTCAATTACTGGATTTCACACCAAGTGAACAATGTCAGTTCACCTCTGAAGGCTTTCTGGAAAAATATTAGGCTGTTATTCCATTTGTATCAGGAGATTCAGAATACAAAATTACAATATGAACCAAAAAGGTCACAAAGATTGTTTGTTTCAGAAAAAAAATCTGTTTTGTTTTTTAATAAGTAATTTTGGTCCATGACATCTTCAGTGTTTCCTTCTTCATTTGCTTTACTTAAAGTTGATCTTTCTTTTGGCTTCCATCACATGTTCTTCACTTCAAACACAATCTTTGTGAACAGCATTTAGAAACCTTTCCCTGCTGTTCAGTAAATGGTTTTGAGAGAGACCCCTACTGAGATATTCAGAAGCCTCCCAGATGGTGCTTGGGAGACATATTTACACTTCTGAAGAAGCATTAGTTGATGAGCAAATGCAAAGATTTAAAGGGGTGGGAACCAAAGGATGATCTCGTCAGACGTGTGTCTTTTCAGGGCTGTTGCATTTATTCATAGAATCATAGAACAATTAGGGTTGGAAAGGACCTTAAGGTCATCTAGTTCCAACCCCCCTGCCATGAGCAGGGACACCACGCACTAAACTATGTTGCCCAAGGCTCTGTCCAGCCTGGCCTTGAGCACCTCCAGGGTTGGAGCATTCACAACTTCCTTGGGCAACCTATTCCAGTGCCTCACCACCCTCACTGTGAAGAACTTCTTCCTTACATCTAACCTAAACTTCCCCTGTTTAAGTTTAAAGCCATTACCCAACTCACCAGAGTACGTTGAAATGAACTTACTAAGTGTCTTTAACGATTTCTCTCTAACAAATACTTTCTTTATACATTGAAATATCAAATATCTTTGGAAATCTTACTATTCAGTCTTGTAAGTTAAAATCTATCCTCAGAAATGCTAAATAAGATCTTTCTGAAACACTTTGGAAAATCACTAATAATACTAGAAGTGATAAACTTTCATTGCAATTGATTTTTCATTCTTTCAATTACTTTTCACCCACGACATCTTGCAAACTCACTAGTTGAATTATGGTTTATTTTCTGTGTGTATGCTTTGTTAAATATGTTTGTTAATTCAATGTAGAGGAAGGAAATCTCTCCATATGATGGAATTGTACCATAAAGTTATGCTATTCCTGGATAACTGCTGTCCATCACCTTTGGAGGGTTCTGTTATGAGATAATTTTACTTGGGTATATCCAGAGGGAGTAGAAAAGCCTGTCCTGTGGTTAGAGTTATACTGGGGAAAAGACAATGTATTTGAAAAACTTGCTGATACGAGAAAACATCTACTAGGCCGTTTGCAATGACCAAGCATTGCAATGACAAGCAGCTCAAAGACACAGAAATCTCAGTGGATTTCATTGCAGTTTTCCCTTCCATTTTCCTCTCAACAGCAATGCCTGGACCTGTGTTAATATTGTAAGTAGCCCATCTTTCAGTACTTCTCTGAGGAAGCCATTGTCTATTAAAGCAGATTAGCAGTAGAAGGAATTAGGGTACTGCTCTCTGAGGCAGACAGAGTCATGGAGTTGCAAGGTTATGTAGGTAGCTGCTAATTGCCTTCAGGAGGCTCTGCACACTTAGTCTAAAACACTTTGGTCATAACAGCAACCCAGTGAAGGTAGTTTAATTGATACTGAGGTCCAAGCAGGGAACGTCTGCAAGTGGTTCTGCCACTAAAGTTGGTCTGCGGCAATGTTCAGCACTTCTCACTTGCCATTTCCAGAGCATGGCTCACAGAAGCTCTTCAGGTTTAGGCTTGCAAGAGCAAGAACACCTCTGCTGACCTGCTTGGGAATAGGATCCAGTCCTCTGTCACTTCTTTACACTCTGTGGGGACTTTCACATCCTAGTCCCTTTAGAGAACTATCTGCTATAAATGCCATCCTTAATCAGTCTTCTGGATTTTGGGATACTTTTTAGAATTAGAGGGCAGAAATTCACAAAACATGATGGGACCATCAGTATTGCCACAGCATTAGCTACATCTCTAACTTCTTTTCCTAGTGGTTAAGGAGAAAGAAAAAGGAAAACGTGAACGAAGCTGTTCTGGATAAAATAAACTTCCTGCTTATGCTGGCGGATTTTGCTGGAACAGTTACTCAGAGATGACTGAGTGAAATCTATTTTACAGCTTAATTTCTACTCAAACAGCACAAGTAGACTTCCAAGACATTGTAAAAGTTTCTGTATTGACTGATTTTGAAAGACTTTGTCTAATAACAGTCTTCCTCTCTGTAACACCACGATTAATATCACTTCAGCATTAAACCTCACCGTGACAACAGTCTGCCTGGCATCAGGCAATGAGCATAGAGATTGAGGAGAACACAAGCATACTTCTCTCTTAAGAGTGTTCTGGTTTTCAGAATTTCAGACACCACCGACTCGGTGTGAGCCTCTGCTATCAATGGGAACTTTTCCTGTGTTTGTTACCATCAACAAGGTACCTAATGAGATTTCCTGCTCCTGACAAGTGCAAGAAAAAACAAGTGACATTACATTGGTTTTGGAATAGCAATTTTAAGTATCTAATGTTACCCCTGGATCCCTTGCAGGTTAAGAACAGGAGATATTGTAGCAGTATATTGTAGCAGAGGTGGAAAAGTCATGATTTCTAAATGTCTGGTAGTGACTTTAGAAAATTATTATGGACGAAGACATTTCTCCACGCACTACACGTGATTGTAATAATCCAAATTGCCTGTGACTTATGATTATATTTGGCAACAATCACCATTTCCCACTGTAGTGTGAAATTAACGCCACACACTGTAGCTGTGGCATTTATTGAACACAAGGGAGACGATTATAGCTCCATAAACTTGAAGACAACCTCTACTATTACTTAATTAGCATCAGTGCCTATGCATAAATTAGAACAGCATTTTGAATCACTTCCCTGGCTAAAGGTCTAACAGAGTCTTCACTGTGCCACCTGTAATTTAAATAATAACCTCAGATTTGGAGAGATACGTCAGTGGAAACAAGTCTGGCTCGCAACTTGGCAGAGTGCATTTCAGAATTTTTTTTTGTTGTTATTAATATTGTTTTAGTCTACATTCCTTTGAGTCTTCCCTAATATGAGCTTTTGTACAAAATATATCTGTGCAGAATTCTTAATTTTCATTTTATTGATTTCACACTTTTCTTCCTCCCTGTTACCCCAACTTGCTAAAGAAAGCCTTTGTTTACCTACTAGTGCAGTAGTTTCTGTGTTCAAACACAGAATTGTCTAACACTATTAGAAGGGAACATTTCTATATTTGTTTCTTTTGAGAAAGCTTTTCACAAAGCAACTATTTTTACATTGTGAATTGGTGAATAGTATTGCAGATATGAACCTGATTTAGTCCAAATTCTTGTCCGTTTGCGACAGGAAGTTAGCTAGCAAACAAACGCAGGCTAAAACGGCTTGGCCGGGTTTTTCCCAATAACTGCTTTATTCAGGATCTGCTGAGCATGGAAGGGGAGAGCAATGCTATCTCTCTTTCAAATGGAGGGAAAAGATACTGTAGGGTGAACCAGAGGCAAAAAATGGCCTGAGAGGGAGGCTAAGAAGAGACAAAAGTAAATGGAATTGTTTCCAAGGTGTTTGCTATACATAACTTCTTACTGTTTCTTCCAATCTAATTTTTTAATTTTTTTTCCTCTATTGGAAATATAAGATCCTTCATTCTCTGATCGACACTCTCAGTGTATTTTCGGACGCTCTTATGTATTTTTAGACAATGCAAAAGAATTGTTTTGTCAAAGATATCTCTATGACAAACATGCCCATATTGTACATGTACTATGTATTGAAAAAAATACTTTTATTGGTCTGATTCATGTCACTCATGAATACTTTTTGATTTTTCTTTTAATTTTTAATAAGGAATAAAGAAATACTATATAAGTGAGTTTGGGGTTTCTGCTTGCTTTAAACAAATTTTCCTAGTTCTCCTACCAGTGGAGATAATACAGCATTTCTGCTGCATCACCGAAGCAGAAGATTATGAATGACAAGCTTAATTTTTAATTCCCTTAACATTAATTGGAAGTATTGTTTGAACATAACTTCCAGGAGGCTTTTTTATTAATTGAAAAATGAGGCCATACTCCTCAGTCTGCTGCTTAGGTGTCTCTCTTCTCTAAACAGAGAGAAAATATGCAATATATTATCATGATTACGAAAGTTTTATTGAAAAATCTACTGGACGCATTAGAAATTAAACATCAATAAGCAGTGGGGGAATAACTGGCTAAATGTAGCTCAGGAGAGACACTTAGCTAAACATATTCATAACATACAGGAAAATGTGTTTGAATCTTCTGCATGCACTTTTCCTTTAAAATTATGCTTCTTCAGAAGAGTGGTTTACATGAAGATTGTATGGTTTACAGCAAAAAGAGAAGCAAAATACTATTGCTTTTCTCCACTAATTGCTTCTTGCCAATAACTCACAATTCTCTGCCTGTGCCTGGCACTCAGTGATTCATACTAATACACAAGGTCAGCCTGAGGTTATGTGCTCTTTAAGCATATCAGGCAGAGGCCTTGCTCTCCTCCCAAAACCGCAGAAATTACACCTATTCTTCTCATGAGACATTCATCAGACTTGTCCCGTTTCCCACGTGGATGGAGCTTGCAGGAGTGACTTAGTGACTTTCTTCTGTGAAAGCAAGGGTGTGACATGGTTCTGAAAGGTATGTTGCCTTCTAAATTTGACCGGAGGCTGGATTTGTTCCAAAAGAAATAACTAAGCAAGTAGGAAAACAAAACAAACCACGAAAAAAGAGACAAACCTTTTCCCTACCAGTTTGTCTGTTTTACCATGACTGAGTCTGAGGCCTTAATGAATATCAAAAGATATAACTTGGAGAAAAGCACTGAATTATATTTGGATCACCACATTGTTTCATCACAACTTGGTTCTGGTTTTCATTTTAATCCAATAACAGTGGTGACTCTGAATTACTAAGAGTGGCTGTAATTCACATAGTTCTACTCAGTCTCGAAAATTTCACTGAATTTAGCTTATATCTTCACAGTGTTTCTCTCCAATTTTAAACAATAGCTGAAGGCTTGATTGTTTTCATTTAGCCCCTCTCATGATTATATTAATATCAGGTAACTTCTATTTTAAAACAAGCCTGGATAGTTATAACTGAAGTCCAGATGACACTTTTCAAAATAAGCAAAGGACCAGTAATTTCATCTTCCTTATTGAGAAAATAAAACATCCCATTGACTTTTTTCTTATTTCCATTACTTTACATTTTTTGGTTGATCAATGACACTGCCAGAAAGTTAATGTGGCAGAGTCTTTTATACCTTGTCTAGGCCAATAAAACATACTAAACTTACTCATAATAATCGTGTGTTTCAACTGTTGAGCACGATTCACTGCTGGTCAGGACTTTGCAATCAGCTTAAATAAAGATGAATTAGGCTAAGCATCACCTCTAGTTAACTGTCTAAAAATCATCTGTGCCCTAAACCATGCAGTACTTCAACAGTTGACAGAGGGAATAATAGATGATAAAGGTTATAGGAAAGGTGTCCAGGAGCAGCAGTTCCACACAAGACTATCATAGTAACAGTGTATAGCATTGCATATTCAGTACCTGCCTTTTAGGTGGACAGTGGCTTTGGAAGCCCTGTCCCAGATATTAGCCCCTGTCTGAAAATAAAATGCCAGGTTCTTGAGGAAGGAGGTGACTACCTGGAAAGAACTGGTCTGGGAAGCCACAGGCATTTTTCCTCTGTTAGAAACCAGGAATGGATCTTACAGAGTATTTTCTTCTCTGGGTGTGAATGGTGACCTCTGGTCGTATGAAAGGAAGAACCCAATACTCTGAGAAGATAAGTAAGACCCCATTCATTGCTGGGGCTGTCACTGCTAAAATTATGCCCTAGTCAGTTTTTGGGAACCCATGTTATAAATCTTTGGTGCCTAAAACCAAATATTAAATCTTTTTAAGTAAATGGCAAACAGATTAACTAAACTATTGGATGTATCTTTTTTTCCAACTTTTTACCTCTGCTTTTCTAAGCAGAGATTATCTTCACCAGCTCCACTGGTTCCACACAATACCCTCTGGTTTTACTGCATGCGAAGGGGATGCAGGGAAAGCAAAAGAAGTAAGAATATACACTTTCCTTCTGCTCTTCTTGCTAATAAATACTTTCTGCAACTGTAAATACAGACTGGGTTGGGATCTTGGTAGACTGATTTCTAAATTGCCAGGTAGTTGAAAATCTGGTCTGCAAGTCTGTGGAGAGGACATGTGCCCAGTAAGTATTTTAGCCAGGAGTGAGAGTGGAAAAAAGGTTTTTTATTTTTAAGATAGAATTACAAGACTAGTTCTACTTGCTTGAGTGCTCATGTTATCATACCTGTAACTCAGGTATCTTCTTTGCTTTTCCTGTTTGGGTTTATTATGCCAGCAACTGTTTGATGTGGTCTGTACACTTGCCAAGGCCGAGAGCTCTTTTTGCTTCCGTACTCATATAAAGTGCCAAGTGTTCATATGGGTGCTATACAATAGTAACAAGAAATAAGAATCTTGTTCCATCTTTCACATGGGGATTGACAAGACAGAAACTGTTGAAGGCTTCTATGAAAATACACTGTATTTAGGAACCAGGAAACAATATTTGTTATTTAAGCTTCTTTTATTCAAGTGGTGTTTTATGATGTGTGCTGCTTCTTTCCAGTTTTATTTTACTGTTACAGGAAATAATGCCATTATACATACCCAAGAGAGAGATGAAGGGGGGCCACAGTAAGTAATAGACTGCTAAATAAATCAGTTTCAATCCATCTTTTGCATATATATGCTATGTTTTATTCTGTCTATGTTTCTGCTATTCAGCTACTGATGATGAAAACTCCCACTGGTGTAATGCAAGATGTCCACAGGTATTACAAATATCCCTTCATAGATCTCTGCTAAGGCATATAGTATAGGGTCAACTCAAAGTCAGTCCTAAATTATTAATGCAAACAAATATATTATTTGCACAGAGAGTGACAGTCTGTCTTGTAGTTCAAGAAAGATTTGCAAAGATCTTAACACCAGAAATAATGTATAAAACAAAACAATAACTTTATTTATCATGGAGAACTGTATGCTATCTCCAAGAAATATTTCTTATTTCAGTGAATTCTGAAAGGAACATGAGGGGAAAGAGGTGTGCAGAAAGTGCACTTAAGACTTCTTATGTGAAGTGTCTCACAGAAGTGAAGCCTGGTGGATATCCCATGCCAGCTTTGTGGACAATATAAACAAGGAACAATAGTTTTAATAGTTTCAACTAGATTCTGTGCAGTAAGGGGGAAATTAAAGTGTTTCCTTTTCAACTATTATATGTTTTTTCAGTGCAGTCCTGTCTTTCGCTCTAATCAGACACGGCTTATCTGTAAATGGCACTTCTAAAGGGGAGAAAAAAGTATTTTTCTCAACTGCTAGTAAGGAGAAAAAGGTCAATACTCTTGAGGAGGTGCAGACTGGAGCTCCCTGGCATTACAGGAGAGAATAGCTTCCTCACAAAATGCAGTTATGAAAACTGATATCTCTGGTAAACTGAGGTGAGGAACTGGCCAAAGGTTAAATAAAGATATAACTTTACAGACAGCAACAAAAGGTACTGAAGTTTTGGGAAGGAGAACTTTATTAACTAAGAATAATGATTTTCTTTATATCCAAGCTGACATCTGCTTTCATTAATTTAAAATGTTTATAAAGATGTCTTTATGCATTATATGGTCTGTTGTTTTATTGATTGCTTTGATTCTCTTCTCATCTCCATCAGATCCTTGCTAAGATCATTCCACTGTTAAAAGAAAAAGAAGAATTGGACTCCAGAATTAACCTGCTTTTGTTTACTCTACTGGAAGTATGGAATCAAACATTTACTTTTATGGGCTTATTCTGTGTTTCCCTAAGAGCATACTTTATCTCTGGTGGTGTTTACACTACTGGAAGTATGCTTTCAGCCTACAGATTTGCACTGATGAGAAAAAACCACACCTAATGAATGAGTAGATATACAAGAATAAATGCTGGGTGCTTTTCAGTGCAGAAATTATGCAGCTAAATTTCAGCAGTATGGACATCATATATTAATTATTAGCAACTATCCAGATCTTCACATATCATCTAAGAAATTTGCTTTTCAGGTAAAAATGCTCTGATGGCAAATGCAGATACATGTGTGTACTCACTTTTGGCTAAAATTTGTCTTTAGATATTTAACACATACCGGGATGATAAAACTTGCATAAGAGTTTTGGTTTAGTTTTTTTCAGTACCTACAGTCATGGGAACATGGTTTGAGTAAGTTAGACTATTGCTCTGAGTTCTCCAGGAGGACTTGGTCTTTCAATGGGAAGTGTTAATAATTCTTTTCAGACACTTGGTTATGACAGCAGTACAGCAACAGTTTCAAAGTAGAGATGCTGGCAAAAATCCCATCAGTGGAAGAAAAGTGAGGCTTATAATACATGTTGTGAAACACTAAAAATGTTTCCTTTGCAGTGACAGGGAATTTAAATGTTGACTGTCTCGCCTGGAGTGATTCTGTTGCAAAGTCATCTTACTACAGTCCTCTTAGTTGTCTCCATGTGTGTTTCTATCTGTTAGGAAAATATGTTACCTAGCCTGGTTCCTTGCTGCACACAGCAGGATTCTAAAATCATCAATTTCTCTTCACTTCCAGACAAGAAGAAAGTTGCTCTATTTTTCAACTTTGATGCATGCTGAATTTCAATGCAAATAAAAATACTTTTTCTTTCCCCATTCATACAGAGATGAAATTATTAATAGACTATGCTCTTTTTTTGTTTCCTCCGTACAGTTTGTCTGCAAATATATAAAAATCCATACTTCAAGACCACAATTACTCACATTGTCTAATTTTTTGATGGCATGGTGATTTTTTAAATACATTTTTTTAAATCTGATTAGATGATAAATTACACGATTTCTCAAGCAATGGGGCCAAAGCAATGACAATTCAAGATTCAGTCTTTACTCAAGGCTTTCAGTGTGAATCAGACAGTCAAAGTTATATTCTTGCTTTCTTCACTGTACTTTCTTTACACTAGCTGGTTCCCAAGTTCATCATCTGAAGTGGTTTAGTTATAAAAAATAGTCTACTGGAAGAAGTGCTAAAAAAAGAAAAACAAATCTATATATTTCTTTCTTTACAGATGGATTGGTGAAATAACTCATAACTTCAGTTTGCAGTAAAATCAAATTTCTAGTACTTCTGATTTCTCCCTTCAGAAATACTTCATGTGTTCAGCTCAAGCCTGAACAGGAAAGAGAAAAGGGATGCTTTCATGTAGAATCAGCTCTCTACAGTTTGCCTTTCTTCCTCTCTTTTAGAAGCATAAAATATGGAAAAAAAATGTTGAGTTTTGCGAAGTATAAACTGGCAAGATTCTTTTTGAGCTTTTCTGGACCCTTAGATTATACGGTGGATGACTGCTGCTACCAAGCTTTGTGAATGCGTGTGGATTTTTCTCTTCCTTGTGAAGAAATACTTAATAGTCCTTCAGAAAAGCCTCCTTCCTCCTTAGGGATAAGAAAGCAGATATATCTTCTTCTTAAAGTATTACCAATGCAGACTCTTCAAAACTGCTCTTTCATTAGTCTCTGTTATTGAATCACCACCTGAAGATAGCTTATTTGGCCTTATTATAAAAATGTGTGTATTTGATGTGTATTTAAGAATCAGACTTCTTTCACTTCTCTCAAACAGGCTTTCTATACATACAGGTATAATTCAGACCTGAGTTTTAATGGTGCAAATCTCAATGAAGTCTATGGATGCTAGTACAGTTGGATGTCAGCAGAAAGAGCAGAATACCTTCCTGAAGAACCATCTTCTTGGAACTGAAAGTGTCTGTGTTTGGTAATTCTTTGTCACATCCTGGAAAGATATACTGGAGACAGCTTTTCCAGAACAGTATAAATATTACTGAACTTCCAAGAGTAGTCTATACCCATCCCCTCTCCTTTTCTTTTCCTCCTTCAAAAGACTTAACATTTGATATTGAAAGGTACCAGCAACGTAAGAAAAAATATTAAAAAAAAAATAAATTGCTTATTGTTCAGATGTCTCTGGACATCTGCCCACATGTGCATGAGAAAAGTGCATCCAGCAGCCAGCGCTTACAAATCACTTCATAGAATTGGTGGTTTAGGTGCCACAATATATTTCCTGCGTGCTATTTGATCTGTGAAAGGGACACAGTCGCAACTGAAATCCCTTCCTCACAGAAAATCATTCATTTAAAGTGACCCTTGAGTTTCAAAAATGAGTTAATTTGGTTGTTACTGTCAAACTGTTTCTTTCAAGTTCAGACTTACTGAGCATCAGGGGCCAAATTCATCCCTCATTAACTAAAGTGATGTAAATAGGATTGCAAAGGAGTTTTACAATACATTGCTGCTGGGCCATCTGTGAAGGAGAAAAGCATAACAGCATGAGTTGTATGGGAAAGCTCCTATACATCCCATTCAAATTTAGGCAAGTTCTGTCCTCTTTGCCTACAGTTTGCATTGTTTGGATAGTCTCATCAATAATGTGTATACTAGGTGTCTACAGTTTTCTTATATCATGAGTGTCTGGCCTGTAGCAAAGTACCTAATGAAATGCAAACTGCAAGTCTAGAACATATTTGCAATAAAAACAGGGCAAAATTTGCAAAGCAATGGGTTTGGAGTTTTTTTTCCAGTTACTGAATATGTAAACATAGTGAGTGATAAACTAAATATGTTTGAAGAAGTTCTTTGTCCCCTAATTTGCTATATGGTTTTGACGGATGATATTTGAGCTTCCTAGTGTTTGAGTATGCTGGAGCATGTTCTGTAATGCTGATGATACCTTAGTGACAGCCCCCTGCATTTCAGCATGAACCTTTGCTAGGAGGTGGAAGGATCAAATGAAGCCCTCATAGAGGTTCATTAAGTGCAGATAAGCAAGGTTTGAACCAGACTTCTCTGTTTATAAGCAAAGCAGAACTGATCTTTGTGTTGGGCTCATTTCAGAAATCACTTTCATGTTCGCTACTTCTCATACTGAACTTCAACAATCATTTTCTCCCCTATTCTTTTCTGTTTGCCTGGAAAAACATCAGCTATAAAGAAGTAGTTACATATAATGTAAGTTTCCTTTTCTCTTCCAAAATCCACCAAGGAAAAATTTTTCAGCCAGAGCTGGTCTTACAGGCTTTCTCTTGACAACACTTTCAGAAGTACAGGCTCAAGTGACTAGCAATAGGCATGCAGAATACATACATAAAAATCTTTCTTCACTAGCTAGCACATGTCTTGGTCTACTACTAATATCCCACTCCTCAAGAAAAGTACCAGATGCACTACTCTACTATGAATGCAGTATATTACTGCTGACTTCTCTGTCTGGGAAATAAACTTTACAAGTTTGGTTAGAAAACACCTTACCTAGCATAGTGCCTTACAAAGTAAATGCACTGAGCTATGTTTCTATCCAGGAATACTACCTAGTCACACTGGAAAGTAATCTTGAAAGCTGTTCACCCAGAGAAAGCAATACAAAAGAGTCATAACTAACATCCATGTAGATCTAAACAAGGTTTCCATAAGGTAGATAGCCTGTAAATCTACCTCTTTGTATTGCTTTTCCCTTGTAGATTTGAGCTAGTTTAATTCTGGGCAATTACTTCAATTCCCACAGAAAAATAAATTTTCCAGAAAGCTCAGAGCACACAGAATGAGGGTAATATTTGAGATTCATCTCCTATCTATATTAAAAGAATTACGTGACAGTCTGAAAATATTTAATTATAGTACAACAATTCTATAACAAAAAATAGTTAAAGATATACCTTGGAATATATCTTGCTTCTTCTCTCTGTTTGGTCGATGGTTCCAAAAGCTTCTTTCCAATTCTTTTCCAGAGGCTAGAGCTTTTAAAAATGTTCTTGCTTTGATTTTGTTTGATCTCCTCCTTTTCTAAAACATAAAATGACTTTGTTGGAACTGTAGCTAGTCTTGGCTCCCCTTGCCTTCCATTAGGCATGGCAGCTGAGGAGTTAGCGGGTTTGCAGTCTGCAATCACCTTTCAAGGTGTAGTAGGCTTTGTTCTGTTGCCTGAAGCTGTTTTGCTTATATTGCTGTGCAGTTTTGCTCTGCATCCACAACTGTGTAACAAAACATGTACCCCTACACACACCTAGGGCAGACACAGTCCTGGTCTTCTCTGTCCACTGTTGCACGTGATGTTTCTTGCTTGCATCGTCCAAATGGTTGGGGTGTTACTGGCTCATTTTTCATGATAAGAAGCATTTTGCAAGCCATTAAACTAGAATTTCTTGTGAAAATTAAAAATGCCAAGGCATGCATATGTCTAGTAAATTTTTTCATTTCAGACAGTTAAGCACCCCTGCTTTGTATCTTTGATCTCTAACAACTATAAGAGGCTCAGTTGCTGGTGTGTTTGGTTTCAGCCTTTTGAACATTAACATCTGTATGGATTAAGGCCTTGAGAGTTTAATAATCTTGTATAGAAATCTGATTGGTTTAGCCTGTTGCTTGTTGTGGTCTTCAATATTTATAAATATTTTTTCAGCTACTTCATTCTACTCTGTTCATAACATTTATTTTTCCTGCAGTCATTCAGGTTTTTGCAAACTATTTTCACATAGGATGCAGTTGTCCTCTCCCCACCTCTCAGATCTTGTGAAGGTTCAGTAATTCTTGGACAGTCTTGTGTGTGAGATTTGGAATACCAGTCTTTTATCTTGGTCACTGGCTCTTTTAATTAATTGCATTCCTTTTATCTTAAGAGCCCTCAGCAACAAGTTCGATTTGTACTAGTATGAGAAGCAGGTCTCTCTCACCTGAGTCATGTTCAAGGCACTATACCAAAAGACCTTATGACGGCAATCCAATTTTGATAGTATTTTGCTGTCAAATTGTACATCAAGGCTGCTGAATGGACTTGCTATGGAGAATTTGTGAGCTTGTGCCATATTAATGACTGTAGGAAGAGAGTCCCATAGAGCAAATAGCTACTGCTATTGCTGTTTAACTTAGATTTGGAGTGTATTTCCGGATCACACCAGTTGATTTATTTTTACTTTTTGTTTATGTTGGAAGATAATTCCAACATTAAGTTGGAAAGTGTTTCATTTGGTTTTCCAAATATCCCCACAGCTATGCTGTGGCCTGGAACATATTCTTCAATGTGGGCACCTTGTCAATAGGAGGGTTGCCATACACAGTCTACTGATGGTGTATCAGCAAATAATTTTATTTTTTTCAGTGACCTGATAGTCAATTCAAAATGCCAACAAATCTTTACTTAATCTGCAAAATTTCTTCTAATGTATTTCACTTTCATCAGGATTTTTAGCATGACTGATGATTCTGAATTAAATTTTTCCCATACTAGCTTTACAAATGTAAGTCTAAATCCAAATGTTCATGATATACCTTGCATCAATTCTTATTACAGTCCTCTGAGGGCAGATTGCCTTCCTGAACTGTTAACTGTTAATATTAAGTCCTAAAGTAGGATTAGTTTTTTGATGTAGGTTGCACGTTTCCTGAGTTTAAAATCTTTCCATATTCTTTCTGGACCTACTAGAGAAACAATTTCCTGGTAATTCTACTCTTTCTTCTGCGAACAAAAATTATATGAGGTCATCTCCACTAAATTTTCATCTTAGCACAGATTACACATTTCTTCTTACGTTTCTGTGTCAGGGGGAGGGAGAAGAGACATGCTTCTACAAAACAGGTTTGTCCCACCTCACATATTCTTCCTTCTTCGGGTCCCACATGGTACAAGTCTAGCTCTGCGCGGACTATTATGCCTGGTACTTGGCCATGCATGTCTTCCCTGTCGGTGGCAAGTGACCTGTTCCTGTGTTTTCTGTTGGCTACATAAATATATTGCCAATTATACTAGGATTATATTAGGTTATATTGCTGTTTGTTTCATCACGTGCATGTCAGCATGAGTGCTGCTGCATACCAGGTACTTACTACATATCCCTGTGCCCTAAGCTTTTGCGTGTGAAATTCTCTTCCCTTCTACTTTTTTCTCAGGAACCTGTTGAAGTCTGTACAAAGTGATATATGCTAAAAGAAGTCATTGCAGATTTTGTTTTCACATAGAGCTAGTGTCTGGGGAGTGTCCATTTTTGGATTCTACCATAAGACACTTCACCTGTAGTGTTAACATAGAATCATAGAATGGTTTGGGTTGGAAAGGACCTTAAAATCATCTACTTCCAACCCCCCTGCCATGGGCAGGGACACCTTGCACTAAACCATGTCACCCAAGACTCATTCCAACCTGGCAATGAACACTGCCAGGTATGGAGCATTTACAGTTTCCTTGGGCAACCTGTTCCAGTTCCTCACCACCCTCACAGTAAAGAACTTCTTCCTTATATCTAATCTGAACTTCCCCTGTTTAAGTTTAAACCCATTCCCCCTCATCCTGTGGCTACAGACCCTGACGAACAGTCCCTTTCCAGCATCCTTGTAGGCCCCCTCCAAATACTGCTATGAGGTCTCCACACAGTCTTCTCTTCTGCAGGCTGAACAGCCCCAACTTTCTCAGCCTGTCTTCATCTGGGAGGTGCTTGAGCCCCCATATCATCCTCACAGCTTCCTCTGGACTTGCTCCAAAAGCTCTATGTCCTTCTTATGCTGAGGACACCAGAACTGCGCACAGGACTCCAAGTGGGGTCTCATGAGAGCAGAGCAGAGGGGCAGGATCACCTCCTTCGACCTGCTGGTCATGGTCCTTTTGATGCAGCCCAGGATACAGTTGGTTTCTGGGCTGCGAGTGCACGCTGAAGCCAGCTCATGTTCAGTTTCTCATCAACCAACACCCCCAAGTCTTTCTCCGCAGGGCTGCTCTGAATCTCTTCTCTGCCCTTTCCCTTTCACTCTATCCCATTTCCTTGTAAATGGGAGATGCTGGTGTTTTACAATTTTTCATATCAGGCCTACAGATCTTATCTAGCAATGCATGAACGATGGGAGCTTCTGGAAGAAAGTGATTCTTGGTCATTAGAAACTTCCATGGCAATTCTTCCTGGGTAGTACAGCTTAATGATTCATATTCATATTACCCTCAGACTGAAGGCTACCTTATATTACAGGGCTAGACTTCAGTTTATTAATCTTAGAATCATAGAATATCTCAAGTTGGAAGGGACCCATAGGATCATGAGTCTAACTTCCTGTTCCTTGCAGGACTACCTGAAACTAAAGCATATGAACTAGGAGCATCATCCAGATGCTTACAGGCTTGGTGTCACAACCACTTCCCTGGGGAGACTGTTTCAGTGACCAACCACCCTCTCAGTGAAGAACTTTTCCCTAATGTCCAATCTGAAAATGCTTGAGACCCCATCTGGTTTGCTCTGTTCAGCATGACTGACTGCACCTTCTATTCAGCACTTTCCCCAAGTGCTTCCTGCACTGCTGGGACATTTTTATTTGGACTCCTCTAACCCATTAGAACTTTCATTCTCCAAAACTGCTCATGCTTAACAGTAGTATAAATGCGTAAAAGAATGGAGAAAGCACCTTGAGATATGGCACCATCTGAGTGACCTGTGGGCAGCTTAAACTTACAAGATATATTTTAAGAAAATTGTGAGCTATTCTGCCCAGATCCAGAGATCTGTGAGGAAAATATAGGAAATAAGGTAGGATGACTCCATCGCTGACCAATTGACTTCTTATCAGATCTGTTTATAAAAGCAAATTGCATCCATTGGTTCAACGTGTACTATCTCTTGAAATAGCTGTTGTGTGGTTCCCTTTGCTTCATTTTGAAGACTGGTGTGTTTCTGTGCAGCAGTGATAAACCCAGTGTGTGTGTAACCCTGCTCTCCATCCTGAGGGCAAAGTGCTGTGACCGACCAAATACTGACTTCAGACAACCTGGACCCTTTCCTGTTGGATGCATTAAATATTAATCTTGATTAAACCTTCTGTTTTCACCTGCAAGCTGTCTATGCAGTTTAAATGAAGTCTTGGAAACTAAATGGGTTATAACACTGGCTAAGCAAAATTCACTAGGTGGTAAAACACAAGTAGAGCAAAATGAACTTTTCTTCTCCTTATATTGTACGGTCCTTCTCTTCTTCTGTCATTTTGCTTCAAGACATTGTCCCACAGTGAGAGTAAAAGTATGACTATATATTTTTTCCATTTATTTTCTACAGGAATATTATTTTGTACTGCCTTATGTCATAAGCAATAAGAGATTGAAGTTGATAATGAAAACTAAAAAATTAAAAGATTTATTTTTATTTGCAGTCTGAAGGTATGGAAAATGAAAGAATAAATCTAAGAGAGAATGGAAAAAATCTGAAATGTCACCAACTTATTAAGTAACAGTACAGAAATCATATCTGAAAAGAACCTCAGCCACTGTGCTCTGTATTATCCACCTGAAACAGTTAGCCTGTGTGTACTTCTATAATAAACAGCTCAAGATGCATTTAAAATTCCAGATACAGTGATGTTTTGGGGACTATGGTGGAAGCTTAATTAAGTAGAGCACATGATATCACATGTAGGCAATCCAAACACCACTTTTCATCTTTCTTATATTATATAAGGGTCAGTTCTTGAAATTCTGAAGTGGTCGTAATTCTTGACTTGAAAACAATCATCTAAATTTTTCCAAGATCATAAAATGAGGCTCAGGGTTTCACTTCTGACCCACAGTTTCATCACTGAGACACTCCATTTGTGATCTCATATCAGCTTTCTCAGAATTTGGCAAATATGTAGGTAGCTGTTAACCCATCATTTACAAGTTCTGCTTTACTAATTTCTGTTTGTTTGTCCTATTACCTGGATTCAGCTGGAGGTTCCCAAAAGAATTAGGAGAATGTGATATCACTCTGTAGCTTCCCAGTTTGCAGACCAACTGCCCTCTCACTTTATACAGAGGGAATTGTTCCTACAGCAAGTTTCCTTCTTCAGAAACCCTCTATAATACACCAGTCTCATTTTGCAATTTCATTGAAGGCTCAGGAGGATTTGCATTAGCACCTATTTTATCCTTTGAGCTAGCAAGGCATGTTTCCAGCAGGAAGACTATATATATTGTCAACCTGCAGACAGTTCTTCGATGGAGACCTAGTTCATGAAAGTCCTAGCTATTTTTCCTTCACATGAGTCAGCCAGAGTCTGACCTCTTCAGTGCTTACCTAGAGAGCAAGAACATTAGCCATCACATTCAACAGCAAGGTATCACAGCTCCAGTGTTTCTCTTCATCTCATGGTTTCCTGAGGCCTGTGGATATGACGGTGTGAACAAACAAAGCAGTTCTATAATAGCACACATGGTCTTTACCTGACTTCTGCCTGCCTCTGTTGTCTTTCTGTCAGAAACTATCTGCTACATCCACAGATCGCAGAGATCAGGCAGAGTCACAAGCTGCTTTCTTTCATCACCTTCACATTTCGGTGATCTTCTCCCCAGCTGGCCAAAAATTCCTTACATGTGTGTCTAAACACCCTGAATCCATCTGCTTTTTGCATGGGTGCATGTTAAACATCTTTGTAATTTGGGACTGTTTGTTGCAGAATGTTTCATAGATTTGTCAAGAATGACTTTCACTCTTCCTAGTCCTACTTTGGTTTGTGAGTGCAGCAATTGCTCACAAATTTAAAGACGAGAAAACAAGCTGCAAAATTACTCAAGAAAATGATGGTATGATATCTTTTAATACATACACAATATTTTGGAAACATAGGTACAATGTGTTTTTATAGACTTCACATCAGAAGCGAGCTGCCTTTGAATGCTTGTAAGTCCTTCCCGAGTTCAAGACTCTTGGGGGGTGGGGCATGCAATTGTGTATGATGTACATAGAAATCATTCTGATATGTACAATCTCCATAAACAAACAGCTAAATAGATGTTCAGATAGTAAAAAAATTTAGGTGCTTAATATCAGTAAGTGATTCTTGTCACAGGATTCCCAGTAGGTAACAACTGCCACTGAAAGAAATTGCAAAAGACGTTTAACGTGAAGTAGATTAGTGCGTATAGATATATGTGCACATACACGTGTGTATATATACCTATATGTATGTATACTTACGTGCATAAACACATATAAATACATATATCTAAGTAGCTATAGTCTTTTTAATAGTTATTACTGATATTTTGCTACACATGATCTCAGCACAGGTTGGATTTCATTTTTGTTGACTCTCTTGTGGCAGCTGTGTGCGAGACCTAGCTCTCCTACAGACTCTGCCACTTACTTAAAATAGTGTTTCTGTCTTTGAGAGAGGCAGTGGGAGCTCCAGCTGACCATGTTGTCCAGTCTTGTGGCCCTGGTGACTGAAGATGAAATCTATCCCAGTGTACCTGGCCCATAAAGAAAGCTTCTGAGCTGCAATTCTCAATGAAAAGCTTCCCTTTATGAAGAAATACAGTATCAAATTTACTTTGATATAAATCTTTCTGACTCTTTTTTCAGTTGAAATACCGACCTCTTAAAATTTCGTATTTTTTTTTTATGAATATATATATTTCTACACCAGATTTCAAATTTCAGTTTGCTTCCTAGCTGGAGAGGATGCAAATATTTTGGACTTCGTGGCATGGAAATTCTTGCATCTGCTTATTATCTACAAAAGAATTCACACATTTATTTAAGTGATCACAGAAAAATTAAGCTTAGATTGATGCTCAGTCTTTATCCTCTAATTTTAAGCCCATTTTAAAAACATTGTGCAATGTTTAGATAAATCAACTGCTACAGTACTGATGTGACAACATTTTTCTGATGCTTTTCCTGCAGACTTTTTGTATTTTCTGTTTTGTGGGTTTTTTTTATTTGCATTCTGTGAAAAATATGCCAAAAAAACTCTAAAAGTAATAGTAACTGATAATTTTTAGTAGCTAGATATATTTTCCAAATGCATACACATAAGCCTTCACTTTCTATTAAGCTGAATTGCGCTTAAATATGTCTCATGTTTTTAGTACGTTTCATAGCATGCCCACATGCTGATGGATTATAATGAGAATATAATTTTTTTGATCTCTAGGGTGCTTTTCCCACACTAAAGAAGAAGTAATTTTGAATTCTCAGTCTTGTGCTACTGTCTGAGTAAGAACCGGTTAGAAAAGATGCATTTCCAAGCAATATCTTCTGACAACAAATACTGCAGAGATTACAAAAGGGCTGGAGGTTAGTACAT
Organism: Nestor notabilis; assembly: GCF_000696875.1. Classification (NCBI taxonomy): domain Eukaryota; kingdom Metazoa; phylum Chordata; class Aves; order Psittaciformes; family Psittacidae; genus Nestor; species Nestor notabilis. Next base: position 99,077 of record NW_009927805.1, on the reverse strand, counting down.
CTAACCATATTTAATGAGCAGTAGCTCATTGAAGATAAAGGTCTTTGCTAAGTTTAGAAAAACTAGTAGTTGGTGAACAAAATTTTATTTTCATTTAACATCTGGCAAAGCTTCTGTGATATGATTGGGACATTTAGGTACTTTGTGCACTTAGGTACTGTTCAGTGACAAAAGGCTTTGGATGCCTAGCACTAGAGCATCTCTTATGGTGGCTCTTCTCCACACCTGTTTTCAGCCACCTCCTTGTAGAGTTGTTGCCCCTGTCCTGTACTGCATACAGTTCTGGCGTCCTCCTTAAAATGAAGCCTCAGCTTTGCTACTGTTTAATTTCTAGCTTTTTTCCTAGATTTCTTGGGAGGGAGAGGGAGGAAAGAGGAACATCTGCTATGTAAATTATAGGTGTGTGCAATAGCATCCCTTTAACTCTTTACAAGCTGAAACTAAATTTGCAGAAGTGTTGGGCACTTAAGAGTAAACTGAGTAACGAGACTTGAATCAGCTTGATAAATAGTAAGGCTAAGACTTGAAGATGGCTGGAAAAGTGGTAAAGGAGTGGTAGTTTTTACTATTATGAAGTTTCTCCATCTTAAGAACAATGACAGCCTGCAGCTATCATGCAAAAAGGACCTGAAGGATAGCTGCTCCACGTGAAGGTAAGTGAAGTTACAGCTAAACCCTTTCACTCTGTGATATACAGGACTAGAAAGACGGCAGATGAAGGGAGGCCTAGGAAGCCAGTACTTGCAGACGCAAACTTTTACTACCGGTTTAAAGTGGTTATGATTTGTTACTTCTTTAACATGAGGACATACTCTTATTGCTCCCAGTATAAGCATATAAGCAGCACAGGAAGCAGAGCTAAGGTATCTACCACAGCTGTATTTGCAAGCTTTACTTCTGAACAGTAATAGTGAGATTACTTTTGGTGTTTCTGCTCCATGTGTCTATTTCTGTAAGTAGCATTGTTGGAAATACGAATGTTCTGGTAAAGTCAGCAAATACTGCACCCACATACAGGTTTGTGATGGCTAAACCATTTTGCTTGAGAAGTCTTCTGATTGTGGCTTTCCAGTTACTGTCAACAGCACTGAACTCTGAAGCCTGGGGGTACTTGGTCTGCTGAGGAGACGTTCTGTGACACTAGTACTTTTTTGGTATCTATACCAGTCATTAGAAGTTTCTGTTGGTGATAAAACAGATAGAGGTAATAGCCAGGTGCTAAAGGATAGTGCCTTGTTGGCCTGTGCAAAAATCAAAGCAGATTTCTTTTTCTTTTGTTTGTGAACACAAGGAGAAGACAGTGTTCTCCTTGTATCAGTTGGAGTGCCCACTCTTGTTTCAGTCTAATTCTCAGGTTTGCACAGATTTCCTAGAAATCTCTGAAGAAACTAACTCAACCAGCAGCAATGTTATAGTTACATTATGAGAGTGTTTGTGGAGTAATGTACCTGCTTCTCAGCAGCTTTAGACTGCAGCACTGCCTGCGTGTGCTACTTGTTACCAGTGCTAATTCTCCTCACTCCTGCCTGGCAGTTACATTATATGTCATCATGGATCTCTGATGCTGACGTCATGACTGAGGTGTAACTGCTAAAAAGTATAAACCCTTGTGGATAAGTAGTGAGCTGCAACCTCCAGCTCTACAATGTGTTATTTGCCAACGCCTACAAAAATTAATGGAGAACAAAATAGTTAGTTAAAATAGCTTTAAAATAGTCAGAATAGCTGATTATTACCACAGAGGCTGCCAAAGTGTAGCTGTGTGAAATATGCATTTGAGCTAGCATTTTTCCTCCACTAACTCAAATGTTTGTTCACTTGACTATTTATTATTGTAAGATGAGAGTGGAATCTACTATGATTTTTCTGAGCACTTCCAAGAAGATAAGGAAGACTCAACACTGTTGATCTGCTTAAAGTGTATCAGATCCCATTTTGTTTCCAGTATTTTGCCTCACTCTTTCTTCATCTTGCATAATAATGCAATACAAAGATTGATTTACATGTATTGAACTCTCAGTTTAAAGTACATAGAGGTATTCCAAGAACTAGATTGGTAATGGTCATATTTATCAACAGAATTGCCAGCAAGCATGGAAGAGCTAAGTACCCAATCTGTTTCTGTAATCAAAAATTCATAGCCCATCATTTTCTAGAGAAAATTCCAGCTTGCACTTTTTTGTTTTACCTTATCATCAAATGTATAGATGGAGAGTGAGTTTATTACTCTTTACAGCATATGATGGTGGAAAAAAAGAAAAATCACTAAAACTGTGTTGAAGATTTTGTTTTCTGATTTTATAGAAGGCTAGATAAACACTAGATGAAACTTGAGGAGGAAATAAAAGATTTCCTAGGCCCATATAAACTCCTATCTGATAACTAAATAGACAGGCAAGCTATATTTTTCAGAGAATGGATTGAATTTTTGCAAGAGGTTTTTTTACAAATGGGCCATATTTTTGCTAAATGTGGAAATTCCTATTCTCCACCTACACGATTAAGATATCCCCAGATTTCTTCCTTCCTTTAAGGATGAGGTGTCACTGGTCTTCCTCCATCCCTGGTGGATTTTGTGCATCGGCCTTTCAAATTTTCAGGACAAGATTTCTGGTTTTAGTAGCTGTGTTTCCTGAGGGAGGTACCAGATCTGATTATCCTTTCTAGCTGGCAAGGAAAGTGGAAGCAGAAGGCTTCTCCAGCAGGGTAGATCAGCTTGAGGTTACCTAGCACTGCATCAAAAATGATGCTGCTGCTTAACTTTTTGTAATTCTACCATTGTGTGTCCCTGCTGCTCTTGGTTTGGACCTTATATAGCTGACACCACCTTGGGTACCTAGTTCTGAGCATTAGTATACTTTTGCAGTGAATCCCTCACCTGTCCTTAGCTACAGTGTGGGGTTTGGATCCTAAGCAGTTTTAGCACACACCAGTGAAACCAGAAATACTGATAAAATTGATAAGAAGTGAAGGCTTAGTAAAGTGAACATGTGATAACACAAAGTAAGCAATCATCCTGTTAAAGACAGCGACACACCACAGCAACTATTTGATTGGGGTTAGCAAGAGATGCTTATGATGTCCCTTCATCTCATGTATCAACATGTTCCGTGCATCGAGTCTTGAAGCCCATTGTCAGTGCCCCTTTGCTACTGAAGACCATATTGGCCAGCCCACTGCTTCTAAAGCACCTCCTTGTGGAGTAATGGCAGAGCCCATGGGCACAGGGTGAATGCTGACGGGAAATGGAACACCTAAGTCAGCCCACTTTGGTGCGTGCTCCTAACCTCCTGTTATTCTGTTGGCTTGTATCTCTAAAAAACTCCAGGATTTTGTTGCATTTGAAGAGAGAGGGAGGTCTGTATTTTACAGAGTTTTTATCAGATTCTTTTTCAGCTGTTCAGTGTTAGAGTCGCAATTATTGTTTCTGGATTTCTTGAAATGAAATAGAAGCATTTGAATTGTCTGTGGCTGTGGGCTTACACTCTGAGAGAAAGCAAGCTGCAGCAAACAGTAAGAAATGCAGCTAACAGTATTTATTACTTTCAGTCCAATGCAAGCCCTATTTTACCCTATAACAAGTGGCCATTAGTGGCTATCATAAAATAACCTGAGACAACTCCAAATTTGACTCTCCTGTCTCTTGTGGAAGTGTGAACAAGCTACAGGACCCATAATTAGTAAATTAGGGTTTTTTTGGACTTCCCAACCTCTTAGAATCTGTACTGCTGCTCCTGAAAGTGCAAGGTAACCAACATCCTGGAAAACAGCAAACCCAAGTCTGGGCTCTTCCTTACCTTGGCAAAGAAGAGAACCTATGTTTCATGATTAAGAGGCAGCTGGTGAAACAGAAGCCATAAATTTTTTCTTTTAAGGTTTCAGTTCAACAGATTCCTACTTCAGGAGTGGGAAATCAATAAGTGCAGGGACATCAGGGTAGCGCTCACACAGGCATTTGGGTACTGGCTGGGGTAGCTTGCTTGCATGGCAGAGATGGAGCAAGTCTTGTACAAGACACATCTCACATCTTTGCCAGGTTAGTCAAGATGATAGCATCAAAATGTCTGCAGCCTAACATTAAAGTCCACAACTCAGCTGAGAGACTGTGTGCTTGTGTTTTGAGAGAAATCTGTGTCTGGCTAAGACAGAGGCAATGGTGACTAAGGTTTCGGAGGTCCATCAGTAGAACAAGCACAATAAGGAAGACAATAGAAAAGCCATCTGTACGCTCGTAACACGCCAAACCCATCAGAGGATAAAGGCTACCTCCAAGATGAACTGCTTTACTGAAATACTGATTTAGCTTTCCAAACCTGAATTGCTTTCAAGAGGAGAAAGAAAGAAGCAGCACCTGTAAAACACTGGCAACAGCTCTTGGCTTGACTCGGTTTCAGGAATGCTCTCCTTTTTTCTGTACTTTTCTGTTGATCATCTTCTGAGTCAGTTTTGTGTCAAGCTCACCTATGAATGCTTTCCCTGCCCTAAACTTCTTCCTGCATTAGCCGTTCTTCTGTTTAAACAGCATGTCCTTCTGCAACCATTCAATGATCTATGCACAATCTCAGTTGCTGTATACAACAGCTATTCATCTTCATCAGCATTGAGAATTTCTAAGAATACAGTCATTTTTCATTGCTACAGCACTTTCTCCTTGTTTATTTTCTTCTTACAAATGTGAGAGCTCTGCGCAAAGAGCTTTAACAATGCATGACCAATGGTACGATGGTAGCCAAGCTTGTGTCCATACAGCTGCTGTTGCTGCCCTAGGGAAGGTGAGAGTGGTGTGTTGGCCCTGCATGCTGGGATAAAAATACAGCAGCATGATAACCCTGAGAATGCTATTTCCCAGGTTGGTAACTGACCCCATTAACAAAAGGTTAGGCATAGGCTTCTCCTTCCCAAACTTTCTCTACAGTGCGATTGCAGGTAAGCAAAGTGCTGCATATGAAACAATTTCAAATAGAAGATAACATGTTACCTAAACAACGCAATCTTGGCACTAAATTTTCAATTGAAAATGCAGTAACATACCTCATTATGCCTCCATTTTACTCTGCTGGGTAGTCTGGGTAGGCAGGCATGGCATTAGTGACCACAGGCTGCGCTTCTGTAGAAGCATAAGGGTCTTTTCAGAATAAGTTGTCACCCATAAACCTCACAAAATCCCTTAAGGGATTGCCATTGATGCCTTCTTACTCTGCAGTACCTCAGTACTCTACTTAAAACAACCTACTCATTAGCAACTAGCTACCTTCTGGTTGGGTGCTTGCAGTTAAACCTGGTACTGTTCATGGTGGACTGGGTGGGATGATCTGCATCAAAGGAATTCTAGAAGGAAAACAGTCCCTGTAGTCCCTGACTCAATCGCTAAGTAGGCATCAGCAAGATTCAGAAATCTGTTCCACTTACTGAAATATTCAAGTGTGAAATCAGTTTAAAGGCTATATGTATTATTTATTCTGTTTGCGAATTGGAACAAGATCCCTAAACTAACAGCAAGACTAATTCTAATGTGAGATTGCATGATTGAAAAGTGGCCAAACATGCCTGCAATGTGGAATATACTCTCTTTCCTTCAACTAGATCTGAGCAGGATTTGGCTCGGTTTTTCTAGCCATTCTTTTTCTGGAAAACAAACATGTCAGGCAAGCTTGCTTATTTTATCGTATGTATTTAATACCATGGAAAACTATATAGTCCCATTTAAATTAATGCACTGTCATCAGGATAAAATAGATCAGAATAAAGACTGGTCTGGATCCTGTGCTTTCATGGTTTCTTCAGCTCTTGTGGAAATCTTTTAATAACTTGTATCTCTTTCCTAGCTTTTTCCACAAGTCCCATGTAGAAAATTAGAGGTAATACAGACAAATCTGAGTGATTCTGACCTACTGGGATAGACAGTGTGCACTTTTAAAAACAATTTTGTACAACCCAGAATAAAATCTGGGTCAGCCCTGAATCCCAGCAAGGCTGACAGTTCCTCTAAGAGAAAATAAAGGGGGCATTACGTCACTCTTAGGCTCTGTCCTATACATGAGTGGGTCAGACACAAGAAATGAATTTCTTTCCAGTTCCAGATGTGTAAAAAAAAAAGTTCCATCTTGTGCCATAGCATCTCATTCAGTGCCTGCTGCTTATGACAATAAGATTAACATTCTGAAAGAATTTCTGTAATAACTTTTTGCTCATAGATATGAGTTCTAAGAACTATTCTTCGGATTGAACTAAATTTCTAATTCTGTACATAATGGATGCAAATCAAAAGAATGTCATACTCAGCTGCATATATTTTATATCTTACTATACCTTTATCTCTGCTTTAGTGTATTTGAATTTAAAGTAGCTTTAATCACTCTCAAAACATTTTTGGTATTTGGTTTTTTATTTGGTTTTGGGTTGGTTTTTTTTTTTGCTATCATCTGTGGGATTACACATGTAAAACAAGCTTGGTTGGACACTTGAAAATGAAGTGGTGGACATTATGTATACATGATGTTTGTTGAAAATAGAGAAAATAATAAGTATTGAGCAGAGATAAATATGGGAAGTAATTTTTTTTAAGTCCCTCTTTTTTGATCCTCATATTTGAGAAGCCTCTGGGGACAAAAGTAGAAGATATTCAATGAGGACCATTATTTTTTGTCCATTTTGGAAAAAAAAAAATATTAAGAGAAGTAGAGAATCATGAAAATTGCACACTGAGGAATTTGTCTGTTCCTTTTGTGTACAATTCCACCACTTTTTAGACCATTCATAGGTACCTGTTGAAAAGAGAATGCAAGCAGAGGACAGTTACAGTTCTTTCTGAATATAGATCTCCATGGACAGCCTTGTCATTCATTCTTCCGTTTTATTTTACAGCAAAGTTTTATGAATATGTGATCATTATTTTGCGTTATAGAATGATACATTCTAGATTTTGGATATGCATTTTACAAAGAACAATAAAAATTTTTACTCACCTATAATAAACAAAAAAGAAAATAAATCCTAGATTTAGTCTTTAAAATAATCAGTCCTGACATGGTACCTAGGCTATCAAAAACAGTGAAAGGTGAGCCAAAAAACTTATCATAAACTGTAATGGGCCATATTGCATTATGCACCACGTTGTATTTTCATAGAACTATAGAATCCTCTGAGTTGGAAAAGATCCTAAGGATCATAATAAAAAAATCATCAAGTCCAGCGGTTAACCTAACACTAGCAAGTCCACCACTGAGCCATGTCCCTAAGCACCACATCTACATGTTTTTAAATACCTCCAGGGATGGTCATTCAGCCACTTCCCTGGGCAGCCAGTTCCAGTGCTTGGCAGCCCTTTCAGTGCATAAAGTTTTCTAACACCCTCTCTGAACCTCCCCTGGTGCAGTCTGAGGCTGTTTCCCCTTGTCCTATCGCTGTTACCTGGGAGAAGAGACAAAAAACCACATCGCTACAACCTCCTTTCAGGCAGCTGTAGAGAGCAATAAGGTCCCACCTGAGCATTCTCTTCTCCAGACTAAACACCTCCAGTTCCCTCAGCCATTCCTCATCAGACTTGTGCTCCAGACCCTTCACCAGCTTTGTTGCCCTTCTCTGGACCCACTCCAGCACTTCAATATGTCTCTTGTAGTGAGGGGCCCAGAACTGAATATAGGATTCGAGGTGCAGCCTCACCTGTGCTGAATACAGGGGGATGATCACTGTTTCTGATACAGGACAGAATGCCACTGGCCTTCTTGGTTGCCTGGGCACAAGCTGGCTCATGTTCAGATGGCTGTAGGCCAACAGCCCCAGGTCCTTTTCCTTCGAGCAGCTTTCCAGCCACTCTTGCCCAAGCCTGTAGTTTTGCATGGAGTTGTTGTGCCCAAGTGCAGGATGTGTCACTGAGCCTTGTTCAATCTTACGCAGTTGGCCATGGCCCACTGATCCACCCTGTCCAGATCCTTCAGCAAAGCCTTCTTAACCTAAAGCAGATCAATACTCCCACCCAAAAGTGGTGTTGTGTGGGGTGCACCTTTCAGCAACTGCAGAATGACTAATTGGAGGAAGGATAGAATGTGGTAGAGGGTGGTTCTCCCTCCTCTTCAAAGAGAAAAAATAATGCAAACATTTTTGTTTTGCAAGAAGTATTTTGGGCTGGTTTAGATTACGTACGTTGCACTTCCAGATATGCTTTCATGGAGTAGCAAGTCTTACGGAATTGGGAGTAGTGTGAGAATACACCATCATGGGCCTTCATAAATGCTTTCACCTAGAAGGCACTCAAATAAAAAGAACTATAATGGGGCTAATTCTGTTGCCTTGCCTTTTGTATATACTGCTCCAGAAAGACAGACCTTTATGCTCATATTTAAAAGCAGAAGTTATCACAAAAAATTTGACTTAGTAAAACCAGTCACTGATTGATGAAGTTATGAAAGTGCATGTATATGGGTGAAGATATACAAGTATATATCTTTTATAAACCTTAATATAAGGATTGTTTAGGCTTACGTATCTCCAGGGCTTGCTTTTGCACTCCAAAGGAGAAGGCGCTTTCTCACTCTTACTGCTAATGAAACAGTATAAATGATGACATGCCCCCTTTGCATAGATTATGACTACTTAAACTTTTCATTGCTGCTTGTGCAGTCACAAATGCACATTAAATTAGATTGATTTAATTCTTGAAAGTCAGAAGGATAGTCTTCAGAGGTGGCGCATCCATATTTTGAGTAATTTATATGCAGCCTGCATTCTCCCAGTGAGTTGCTGTCACAAGCTGCAGCTAAGCAGAATTTAGGTGTCATCAACTGAAGCAGGCTGGGCTTTGGTTTCCTTAATTTGGGGATTATTGATATTTTCTTCTACTCTCTGATACTGCTAGAAATGTGGTATTTTATGTTAATGATGACATAGTGTATTTCCAGAGGGAAAACTTGCTAATGCCTTTGACTTTAGCCCAAAGCTAAATGGTTCCAAGCAGAAGGGTATTTGCGAGGTTTCAATTTTAGACTAAATCAGTGTTCCATTTTTCACATGCTGGAGTTTTCAAGCAGTTTACTGATGAAAAGAACACTCTGTGCACTGAACCATTCAATCCATTTTAGTTAGATGTATATTTTCATTTCTGTCAAAAAGACCTGTAAAATCCAAGAGAAGCCTTATATGCTTTTCTTAATGCAAATTACTACCATGCATTTGCCACTTAAAAGCAAAACCAGTGGATAGAGATTGTACATTCATTCCTTTCCTACAAAGTGGTTATTTCTTCAATATAGATAATGAAAGAAAAGCAAATGTCTGCAAATAGGTTTTATAATGGATTAGAAAAGGAAGGTGATTTCCAATGAAAACTTCAAAACTGAGAGGACTACTATTGATTCTAGGATTGGTCAGTCAACAGCACACAGTTGCACCGCTTAAATTTTCAATAGAATCTGAGTTCCCTGCTTACACTATTACACATTGATAGAGGAAAATGCTGGAGACTGGTTTTGCCTTCTGAGTTTTTTAGTCAAATGAATGGGAAGTAAGAGAAAGAAGGTAATATTCTATTTGACCAAGCTGGTTTATCCATACTGATATTTTAAAAAAATTTCTGTGTTTGGGTTTTTTTTTCCAGTAAAATTTTATACTCTCTAGAAAGCTTTATTATTAACTTCTTTGGCAGCATTCAAGGCCAGGCTGGACAGAGCCTTGGGCAACCTGGTCTAGCGGAAGGTGTCCCTGTCTGTGGCAGGGGGATTGGAACTAGATAAACTTAAGGTCCTTCCCAACCTTAACCATTCTATGATTCTATGTTTCTATGATATATCTTAAGTATTTATGTCATTCTTCTCCTGCAATTTTCCCCCACATGTTTCAGTCTCCTTCAGAGTGAACAAACGAGGAGCTGCTTCATCATCCTCTCTTCACCTCAATGACATAGAGAAGACACAGGATCAAGTGACTTTTTTACTTCAGTCTGTCTCCTTTAGTCTTTTACCATTTGTTCAGAGGTTCATTGTCATCTAAGGATCTTTTCACACCCAGAGCTTCACACTTGGTCTTGAAAATTTTCTTGTACAGTTTCTCAGGATTCTGAGCATAATCAGAACATGGCATTAACATTTATAAAACTTCTTGGTGATTATTCTCACACTGAAAGTACCATTGCATCTGACATGAGGTATCTTAAGTTTCAATCTAATTTTAGAAGATGGTTCCAGTCCAGTGATTAATTAATCATTGTTGCTTAGGAACCAGCAATAGTGACCTATTACATTTTCTGCAGGCAAATAAAGGGCAATCTCAAATGGTGAGAAGCATCAGGTGTACTTAATTCGCCAAAGCTGAGAGAAATTAAGTGAAGTTGATTTGAAGGACAAATTAAAATGTAATAGTGCAAGTGAGAGAGAGTTATTCTTTAAGAGAACATTAGAGAAACAGATTGCATAAATTGCACACGTATAAAAGCTCATGCAAAGTCAATGGCAAAGAAAAAGAAGAATTAGGGAGGGGAAGTAGCATGTAAGTTGATAAGGGCAATTAGTTATTGACTGTAAACTGAACATCACTACAAAATTAATAAGAAACTGAGGGCATCTTTGGGATGAACAACCACAGTTGACATGAATAAGCAAAACTAATGTACCCATATACACACCTCAGAATTCTCTTTTTTCCCTTAAAGTATGTAATTTTTCCTAAGAATGATGACAATTGTTTCTATAAAGCCAAGGGATCATGCAGTAAGAAACTCTCCAATAAGAAAAGACTGAAGCCAGATTACTACATATGAGTGATGTCTTCCTGAGAATCATTACAATGTAAGAGTGAATAACCATAGAACAAACAGTTAAGAAAAGCACCCAATTTTTCATCTTTTTATTTTTTTCAAATCAAGATATACCTGAGGCATGAAGAGAGAGATGATGCTCAAAAGATAATCTGAAGCAAATACTTCAGGGCAGATGTTCATGAACCTGCGTATGAACAAGTGTGAGAAATAAGCAAAGTGCACAAATAGGGAGAAACTTCTGAAAGCATAGGAAAACTGTCTTTCACAAAAGACACCAAGAATTCTACTCTTCACCTCTGCTGTTATTTGACTATCCGGGACTTTCATGTTGATTCCTTCTTCCACTCATTATTCACATGCATGGGAAAGCTATGTTTTTCCTTTTGTTAGGGCATGGACACCACATGCTCAGCAGAGTTGGTTGAAGAGAAGAGATAGACTAGTTTGCTGGCTGCAGAAGGAGAGCATTTTTACACAACCCTTGGGATTATACACTGGTTTGGCCACCAGCTGGCCAATGGTTCAGACAACGACAAACAGTTGTGCCTTACTCCATTAGGCCTGATGATAGTTTGCACTTCATTTGCAATAGTTCTAAAATGTATGGCTTCCACCTGTTATATATAAACATGGAATCTAAGAATCATAGAATAGTTTGGGTTGGAATGGTCCTTATAGACCATCTAGTCCCTGACATGGGAAGGGACACCCTCCACTAGACCAGGTTGCTCAAAGCCCAACTCAGCCTGGCCTTGGGCACTGCCAGGGATGGGGCATCCACAACTTCTCTGGACATGTTCCAGTGTCTCACCACTCTCATAGTGAAGAATTTCTTCATAATGTCGAATCTAAATCTGTCCTCTTTCAGTTTAAAGACATTCCCCTCATCCTGTCACTACATGCCCTTGTAAAAAGTCCCTCTCCAGATTTCTTGTATGCCCCCTTTAAATGCTGGAAGGCTGCTTTAAGGTCTCCCTTGAGCCTTCTTTTCTCCAGGATGAACAAACCCAGCTCTCTCAGCCTGTCTTCACAGGAGAGTTGCTCCAGTCCCCTGACCATCTTTGTGGCCCTGCTCTGGACTCACTCAAGCAGGTCCACATCCTTCTTGTGTTGGTGACTCCAGAGCTGAACACAGGTCTAGGTGGAGTCTCACCAGAGCAGAATAGAGGGGGAGAACCACCTCCCTCAACCTGCTGGTTAGGCTCCTTTTGATGCAGCCCAGCAGCACACAGCTGGCTTTCTGGGCTGTGAGCACAGACTCATGTTGAGCTTCTCATCAACTAACACCCGCAAGTCCTTCTCCACAGGGCTGCTCTCAGTCCATTCTCTGTTCAGCCTGTATTTGTGGTTGTGATTGCCCTGACTCAGGTGCAGGACTGTCCTGGGTTCAGCTACAGCAGTCCTTTTTTTTCTCCTTCTTAGTAGCTGGTGCAGTGCTGTGTTTTTGACTTTCAGTCTGGGAACAACGCTGATAACACCGATGTTTTTAGTTGTTGCCAAGTAATGTTTACTCTGACCAAGGACTTTCTCAGTCTCATGCTTTGCCAGAGAGGAGGGGAAGCCAGGAGGAAGCAGAGACAGGACACCTGACCCAAACTGGCCAAAGGGGTATTCCATACCACAGCACATCATGCCCAGTATAGAAACTGGGGGGAGGTACCCGGAAGGCCCAGATCGCTGCTCAGGTTGGGCTGGGTATCGGTCGGCGGGTGGTGAGCAATTGTGTCCTGTTCCCTTGTTATTCCTCTTATCATTATTATTGGTAGCAGTAGTGGTTTGTATTATACCTTAGTTACTGGAGTGCTGTTATCTCAACCCGTGGGAGTTACATTTCTCCGATTCTCCTCCCCACCCCTCCAGGAGCAGGGGGAGGAGGGAAGAGGGAGGGGAGCGAGCGAGTGTCTGCGTGGTTCCAAGTTGCCAGATGGGCTTGAACCACAACAAGGACCTTGCACTTGGTCTGTGGGACTTCATGAGGCTGGCATTGACCCACCTCTCCAGCCTGCCAAGGTCCCTCCGGATGGCATTCATTCCCTCCAGTGTGTTGACTGCACCACACAGCTTGGTGTTGTCAGCAAACATGCTGAAGGCGCACTGAATCCTACTGTCCATGTCATGGACAAAGGTGTTGAACAGCACTGATCCCTGAGGGATACCACTTGTCACTGATCTCCACTTGGAAATTGAGGCATTGACAACAAGTCTTTGAGTGTGACCATCCAGCCAATTTCTTATCCACCAAGTAGTCCATCCATCACATCCATGCCTCTCCAATTTAGAGACAGGGATGTTGTGCGGGACAGTGTCAAATGCCTTGCACAAGTCCAGGTAGATTATGTCAGTTGCTCTTCTCTAATCCATCAACGTCACGGCCCCATTGTAGAAGGCCACCAAATTGGTCAGGCATGATTTGCCCTTAGTGAAGCCATGTTGACTGTCACCAATCACCCCCTTATTTTCCATATGCTTTAGCATAGTTTCCAGAAAAATCTGCTCCATGATCTTGTTAGGCATAGAGGTAAAACTGTCTGGTCTGTAGTTCCCCAGGTCTTCCTTTTTTCCCTTTTTAAAAATGGGGGTGCCATTTTTTGTTTTTTTTTTTCCAGTCAACAGGAACTTCACTGGACTGCCACAGCTTTTCAAATATGATAAATAATGGCTTGGCAACTTCATCTACCAGTTCCCTCAGGACCTGTGGATACATCTCATCAAGTCCCATGGATGTGTGCACCTTCAGCCTCCTTAGATGATCTCGAACCTGATCTTCTCCTACAGTGGGTGGTTCTCCATCCTCCCAGTCCCTGCTCTTGCCTTCTGTGATTTGGGCAGTGTGACTGAAGCTCTTGCTGGTGAAAACCAAGGCAAAAAGTCATTGGGTACCTCAGCCTTCTTCATGTCGTTGGTGACCAGGTCTCCCGTTTCCTTCTAGAGGAGGCCCACATTTTCCCTCATCTTTCTTTTATCCCAAATGTACCTATAGAAGATTTTCTTTTTGCCCTTAATGTCCTTGGTCACTTGCAAATTAAAAATTAATTGAAGGCTTAATTTTTCAGAGTCATCTGAGAAAGAAGTGCTTGCTAAGAACACTAAAGTCAGCAAATGTGGTAGATCAGAAATGAAGCCAATGTGAAGGTGAATAGAGTATCATTATCAGGATGTTTTCCTGGTATTCACTCATCTCTGCAGCAGACTGTGTATCACAAGACTCAGCATACCTTCAGCAGTGGGTAGGCTGGCAAAGGGGTGTTCTCGGTGTTCTCAGCGTTCTATGAGATTTCTATTTCTATGGTCACTACAGTCACCCCACTGGAAACAATGGTAGATGTAATTTTTTTTCCCTTTGAATTACCTTACTTTTAGGCCAGTTGGACGGAGTCTTGGGTGACATGGTTTAGTGTGTGGTGTCCCGTCCCATGGGAGGGGGTTTGGAACTCGATGATCTTAAGGTCCTTTGCAATCCTAACTATTCTATGATCCTATGATTCTATATTGATGCAAAACGTAAGCTTATTAACAAATGATATTTGATTACATCTGGGTTTGTCTTCTGATATAAGGACATGGGACTCAAGGGTAATACATAAGATTTCAATTTAAATGAGAGATACCTGGAGATTTTGTCAGTCCCATTTTTTATAAGCCTTGACAGCCGTAACATTTTGCAAGAAGACCGCACATTTGCAATAAAGCTTGCCTACTGCTGTATTTGTTATCTACAAAAAGCCCACTGGTATTCCTAAAACTTGTTTTCCCAGTAATTTAATTTTTAAATTTGTTTATTCATCAAATATCTCCTTGTGTTCTATCTCTAAGGATATTATAGTCCATTTCTACATTTTCTTTACTTTTTTGCTTTGCTTATTTCTTTTGCTTTCTCTGTCAGGGTTTTTAACCTTATCTGACTTTAAAATCAGTGTGTTTCTTTAGGAAAGAAGCACAAGCTAACTGGGAAACATGTATTGCCCTTTATCTACCTCCTCTGTCCCTTCAGGATCTGATCTTACCAGATAATGATCATTGGAAAGTTCTCTGAACAAAATTTTAGAGTTGAAGTCACTAAAAATGTGGTGTTATAGTTATTGCATCCCTCTACAGCTGGAGTTGGAGTTCAGGTGTTTAAAAAGTAATTAGCCAGGAAATAACAATAGGTCTCAGGTCTCGTTTGCTGTGCAAGGGTATGTGCCTGTAAGTGAACACACAGATGGATTCCCTACAACAAAAGTGAATAATATATCAGAACGTGAATCGTATGGCAATTCTTCTGAGAGTCTCACAGACTTCTAGCTCCACACCTATAGGATGGCAGAAGAACTTCGTATCATCCTTTGATCTTATCCTTCACCTTTTGTGATAAGTATCAACAACTGAAATCTCCACCTAATGCATTATTTTCAAGAAGAGACAAAAAAGAAAGACGCTTATTTGTCTTCAGGGTGATTACCAATTCCTCAGTGATCAGTGTTGTCCCACAAATTATTCTAATGCTCCCATAAAATGGAAATCATTTTTATCGAAAAAAAAGTGAAATGCCATGTGGATTAGAGAAGGAAGGTTAATCAAGTCCAGTGGCATTCAAAGTTTTTCTTAGCATTCTTAAACTGTCCTCATTTTGGCTGGGATAAAGTTTATTTTCTTCCTCATAGCTGGTATAGTGTTTTGTTTTGGATTTACTATGAGAATAATGCTGATAACACCTTGATGTTTTAATTGTTGCTAAGTTGCACTTACCCTCATCAAGGACTTCTCAGTCTCTCATATTCTGCCAGTGAGGAGGGGTTGAAGAAGCTGGGAGGGAGCAGAGACAGGACACCTGACCCAAACTAGCCAAACAATATACCATGCTTAGTATGTAAACTGGTGGGAGTTGGGTAGGAAGGACTAATTGCTGCTTGGGGCTGGGATGGGCATCGGTCAGTGGGTGGTAAGGAATTGTATTCTGCATTGCTTGTGTTTGTTGGGTTTTATTCCTCTGCCTATTATTATTATTGTTGTTGTTTACCTTTATTTCAATTGTTAAACTGTTCTTATACCAACAAACAGGTTTTACTATTTTCCAATTCTCCTCCCCATCCCACCCTGGGGGGGCAGGGCAAGAGGTGGCACTGGGCTAGCAGCTGCTTCATCATAACTCTAGAACATGAAAGGCCTCAGGAGACCAAATCCCTGTGCAGGAGATGAGAATTTGTCTTACGGGATTTGATCTGCTATAAGCACTGCAGTTCATTCATCCAAAATTAAACATACTGTTACCCTTAATGTTTTGAATCACTAGTGACGACTGCAGTGGACTCCTGTCTCTGCAGTCATGCTAATATCACAAAGTCCATTTCCAAAATCGCAATAATAATTTTTAAAAAAGTCACAGATTAGAAAGTAAAACAGTAGTAGAAGTACCTACCTTGTCTTCAAGTCTTCGTTTCGTCTAGTGAAATTGCTCCAGAAGTTTTGGACTGTAGTTGAGTCCACAGGCACCTGTTTCCTTGGGTATGCTTTCTTTGCTGAAAGCAAAGAGTGGCAGCATGTTGTGGAGGCTGGTCTTTTTCTGCAGAAGGGTTTGCTGTCTATTTTATCCCTTCTCTTCTCCCACTTTTCCCAAATAGTCACAAGCAAACCAAACACTATTTTCCCCAGCTCTGTGTCCTTTCGTGTTCCAGGCTGTCTGACTTCAATTTCACCTGCAGCTCTGTCTCAACTTTCTATGTTGCCTATGACCTTTCACAGCACGATGACATGGTTGGGATCAGCTCTGGCAAGGAAGCACAAATAATGATAATATTTGATAATTTCCTGAATAAATTATTTTAAACATTTACTTTTTAAAAGGAATGGACTTGGTGTATCATAACATTCAAGAGCGTGCTGAAGGAGCAGGAAAAAGGTTTAAACTTGTCTACATGCATGTTCATTGCATGCTATCTTTGCCTTCTCTTCTGTTCTGAAGCTTTTATGACAAGTCAGGGTCCTGTCATAGAGTCTGTTTCTGTTCCTGAGAATGTATATTGCAAAAATAAAGCTCAGATCAATTTTTCTTTATCAAATGATAAGGATTTTGTTTCCATTCAAGCAACTGCTTGTGGTTTTCATTTTAAAATTAAAAAATTTTTGTCACATTAATAATTCTCTTAAGATCATCTCTAAATCTGATCCTTTGTCCCTGGATTTTTTTCTTGTCTCTGACTCTTACAGCAACCTGATAAAATCTATGTTGTAAATTACAGCATTGGAAAGCAGTATCCTGTGCAATGGTGCAAAACACAAAAAAGCCATTGTAGTCATCAGTTCAACACTATTTACACTTTAATGTCAGATTGCAGAAGCTGATGAAACTACCTTAGAAAACCATAGGGTTTAGAGAGTTTACAGTGCTGGGGAAATAAAACAAATTTCTATAAATCCCATCTGGAGTTTCTTGGAAGTTACCACAAGCTAGTTTGGTTTTTTTTCTTTTCAAATTCCATTTAAGGAACAAAAGGAAAAAAATTTACTTCAGGTTGTTTACATCCTTCATTTTTCTGTCTTTCCCCTCTTCCTTCACTTTTTTTAATTATGTTCTGGGTTAAGGTTTTAGATTTTTTTGGCAATGTATTTGGAGTAATGAATTAGCATCTATTAAATCTCTAAAAGGACCATCTGGATAACAGTAAATGTGAGTCAGTAGGTCCTAGCAGCTGGTATATATATGCAGACCTCCTGCCTCTCTCCATTTATTTTTTACACTGTCTCTTTTGCTTTCAAAATATGCTATGTTCCTTTAGATTAGTTACTAGTTTTTATCTGTCAGAAATGTCTCAGAAATATTTAACTCTCAGAAATGCTTGGTTTTGTTTAGTTACTTAAAGATACTCATTTTTCCTTTGTGGCCACTTAGAGCATGTATATCTTTAACAGGGTTTCACCATACCAGAAATGGTACTGTTATTTTGGTTTGCTTACATGCTTCAGTGAAATGGGTGCAGTGTGGTAGAGCAGGAAATGAATAGCAGCTCACAGCTGTTCATGTGATCCCACTTGTCTGTGATCAGTTGTGTGACCTTTCTAATAGTAAGATACTTGTCTTCAACAGCAAAAATATAAAAATAGCTGGATCACCACCCTCCCTCCCCACTACCAGTGAAAAACTGTCAAAAATTATTGACATCGCATCCAGGGTTTTTTCCCATTCATGCCTCACTGGTGGTTGTGGAAGCTAACTTTCCATGCTGCTTTATCGTGATTAGCATTCTCTAAACTTAGGATGTTAAGGTACCCAGAAGAGGCTGTGGAGCCCATATGGCTCAACATACAGATGGCCAGAGGATGCTGCAGAAGTATGGCTCCGCTCTGTGTCCAAAGCTGGACTTCTCACACCGTTCTATTTTTGAACCTTATGGAAGTTCACAAACTTGAGGTTACAAAGTCCAACTACCATCCAGCTACCATCAGTGTTTCTCAGGGTCTGATGCTATTTAACGTTTTCATTATTAACCTGGACAATGGGACAGAGTGCAATCTTGACATGCTTGCAGATGGTAGAAAACTGGAGGGAGAAGGTGTAATGGTGGAGAGCAGGACTGCTACTCAATTAAACTTTAGCACTCTGGATAACTGGGCTGATATGAATTTTTTGAAGATTATTAAAAGCAAATGCCAAGTCTTGAGTCTGGGCTGGAATACCCCCATGCAGCAGTACAGGGTAAAAACTAGCTAGAAAGCAGCTTTGCAAAAAAGGACTTAAGATGTCCTGGTAGACAAGCTGAACACAATTCAGGGTGTATCCTGGCAGGTTTTAGTAGACAAAAGACTACTAAATAAGTGAAAGGAAATAATTTTTTTTCCTATTTCATGCTTGTGAGATTGTGTCTGGAGCAGGGTCTGGTTGTGTGCTCCCTAGTATAGGACCATTGACATACCAGTGCAAGTTCATTGGAGGTCTACTGAGATATTTAGACAGCTGAAGCACAAACCATGAGGAGAAGCTAAGACAATCATGTTTGTTCTGCCTTGAGACAAGAACACTAAGGGAAGTCTAGAGCTGACTTCATTCCATGCCTCATGTTAGAAAAGACAAGCTCGGACTTTTATTGGAGGTATATAGACAAGGTGACAGGAAAAGAGACAAGCTGTATCCAGGGAAATTTCAATTGGATGTTAGGAACAATATTATACCAAGCAGGCAATCACACACTGGAACAGGTTGGTTGCAGGGGTTGTGTAATCTCCTTCCTTGGAGACAATCAAAACTGACCTGGCCAAGGCATGGAGAAACCTTTTCTAATTCTAGGGCTATGGACTATCAGGGCTGGGACCAGCTGGTCTCCAGAGATCCTTGTGAACCTTTTATTCAGTGATTCTGTACTCCAGAACCTGAGCTGAACTATAGTAAAGGGCTTTCAAAATAACTTTAAAATAACCACTAGTTAAACCTATGCCAACGTAGTCTCAGGTGGGCAGTGAGTGTCTTCTACAAAACATTTAAGTACATTTATGTTCTTGAAGTTTTTGCAGCTTCATACACTTCATCTTCCTTGCCTCGTTTTGTCTTATCATAATTAGTTCGTCTTCTCCATCCCCTTCATGATAAGGGAACAGCAGATGGCTCAGGGCATTCAAGTGGCTTGTAAATCTGCTTTTATATATCCATAACATATTAAATACACATTAAATATACTTGCCTTGTTACATTTTTAATGAGCTAACAATGTAGAAGTCCACAATGATATTGCCTAGTAAGAATAAGTGTAAGATTTTTCTTTTATTTATTGCTTCACTTTTTCATGTCCAAATGGTTATGCAAGCAGTTACATACACTTATACAACAATGTGTTTGTCTATTCAAATGACGATCAACTCTTTGAAAACCAACAGACAGCTATTCAGCTGCAGGTTCATGTGATCTCAGATGTGTAAAAGATACTACTCACTTCACTCAGTTTTCAGTGATGTTACCATATTGCTCATAAGTTCCTGACCTCAGGATTCTTAATTAGTCTGCTACAGGCTGGATCAATGGGCTGTGGCCAATGGTATGAGGTTCAACAAGGACAAGTGCCAGGTCCTGCATTTAAGCCACAACAACCCCATGCAACACTACAGGCTGGGGGAAGAGTGGCTGGAAAGCTGCTCAAAGGAGAAGGACCTGGGGTGCTGATTGATGGAGCTGAACATGAGGCACCTTGTGCCCAAGCAGCCAAGAAGGCCAACAGCATCCTGACCTGTATCAGCAATAGTGTGGCCAGCAGGGCCAGGGCAGTGATCATCCCCGTGTAGTGGGCACTGGTGAGGCCACACCTCAAATCCTGTGTTCAGTTCTCGGCCCCTCAGTACAAGAGAGACATTGAGGTGCTGGAGCAGGTCCAGAGAAAGGCAACGAAGCTGGTGAAGGGTTTGGAGAATAAGTCCTATGAGGAATAGCTGAGGGAGCTGGGGTTGTTTAGCCTGGAGAAGAGAAGGCTCAGGTGGGACCTTGTCACATTCTACAACTAGCAGAAAGAAGGTAGCAGTGAGGTGGGGTCGGTCTCTTCTCCCAAGTATGAAGCGATAGGACAAGAGGAAATGGCCCCAAGCTGCACCAGGGGAGGTTTAGACTGGATATTAGGAAAAATTTCTTCACAGGGTGGTTAATCAGGCATTGGAACAGGCTGCCCAGGGAAGTGGTGGAATCACTGTCCCTGCAAGTGTTGAAAAACTGTGTGGATGAGGCCCTCAGTGTTATGGTTTAGGGGTGGTCTTGGCAGTGATGGGGTAATGATTGGAATTGATGATTTTAAAGGTCTTTTCCAACCTAGTTGATTCTATGATTCTATACTACCACAAGATAAGCAGTTCTCAGAATTACATGTAGTAACCAGTTGCTACATGATGTAAAGCTATGCCCTTCTGATCCCTGTGATTTATCTCCAGTCCTCTCTATTAGAAAATACCATTTTAAGAACTATCATGACATCTAACACTCTTTATAACTTCTTCTACATAAACCTTAATGCTATTCTATTCAGAAATAACTATGGCGCTTACCAGAAACAGGTGGGGACAAACTTGTAGAAGTCTGAGCACACATGTTTCTGCCTGTTGTTTTTCCATTGGATAACTGAAGAATCATAAGTTTGTAGTCCAAATGTTAACTAGTACCTTTTATTTTTTAAGGAAAATTAACCCATAGATAAGATGGATAAAGTTTGTGGGATGAGTTACTTATGGCTCTTCAGTGACCTTATCTTTGAGGAATGTTTTTACTCCCATGGGTCATATCCACACTTGAAGCTGCATGTATCTAATCCTTTTAGAAAAAGAAAAAAAGAATGTCTTCAGTTCTTGAAGTACAGAAGGTTATTACTCTCATTGGAAAGAGGAAAGACACTGACATGGAAATATATACATAATCCTCTATTCTTTACATACATTTGCAAATACATAGTTATAGTACAGTATGAAAAAGTTGCATTACTATTGAAAGGTTCATACAGTCTGGTCTGCAAAGACAAATTTTACGTCAACACCTATTAACAAATTATATTTTAAACAGCTTACTAACTTCATCTGTCCAACTTAACAGCCCTCTATTCTCTGCTCACATCGTCAATGTATCTTTTTCATGACCTTTTAGCAATAAAGATCTACAAAGTCATAGTATCTTGGTATTTAGCCATAAGAAATGACTGTTTCTGGGGAGTGAAAAGAAAGTGAACTGTTTACAGTTCACATCCTGGTCTCCCCCCCCCATGTATTTTAACTTGAAGCACCTGCTCACTGGACAAGCACATGGAATATTTCACTTACAGATTTATAAGCTCTGTGAGACACTCTTCTCTCTTTGATCCAGGTTGTTTTTCTTTTGCCAGACAGTTGCACAGTGCAGAGCCAGCTGTAGGACTGAACCACTTCAGAACCCAAACAGTGCCTCTATTATATTGCAGATGGGCAATACGTAAACGTACTTTGCATTAGGTAACGAACAGCTGAGGTAGTGAGCAAAGCCAGGTGCAGAAATGGCAAGGCTGCAGAAAGATATTTGTTTCACCTAGGCTGCCTAAAAACTGGTTTATGTTCAGACTGAAGCCATGTCTATGATTTATCAAAACATTTAGAGTTGCATAATATAACTGCAATCCCAGCTTTTTGCTTTTTAAATATTTGCTTGAGTGGTATCTCCACAGTCACATGCTGCAGACACAAACCAAGTATTCTGTCAGTACTGAGCTTTTCTCAGTTATTAGGAATTCAAGACTATGGGTGATTTCAGAAGGTGATTCCCTTGATTTGCAGTTATTTGTTTGCTATTTTGGGTATTATGGTAAAATACCTGTAGGGGCACTTAAGGCAAAAAAAATGTTCTGAGCAACATAGAATTGGTATGTTTTACAGTGGTGCGGCAAATAAGAGGTTATTATTTTGGCTTTTGTAATGAGCAAGACACAATTGATTCTTTCTGATTTTCTGTAGCAAACTCCAATATCACTGGGCAGAGCTCTGGCCCCTGCACTAACCCCTGTAACAGTAACAAATTAAGCATACATTGTGGCTGTAAATTAACCAGATGAGTCAAGGAAGAATTGAGGTTCTCAGCAGCATGAGATGCTATTAAAGATGCTATTAATGGCTACTAAAGCAATTGGTCACCATTCGTTATGAATAAGGGTTTTGATCAAGGTAGTTTACAGACAATGTTGATTAGGGTACACCCTTTTGAAGAACTTAGACATCACCTCAGTTTACTAAATCCTGAAAGAGTTCCGGAGAAAACGCATCAAATGCATTTGATTTCACTCTGCTCAGGGATTCCCATCAGATGAGTTATTCCTAGAGACACTGTTTTCTCCAGACTCTACTCAATCACCTGATTCACCAGTTAATTTTTACTGTATTTTATATAGTACTATATAAAGCACATATAGTGCCATATGAAGTACTATGTGAGTACTTCATCTGTTAGTGGCCTGACTGTAATCATTGCATCTGATTTAGTCCGTTCTTTGGTTTGACTGTTTCTAAAGTTAGTTGCTTGTGTACCCATTTACCACTATTTTGTGTACTTACTAGAGATCTATTTACTAAAGAAACCCCCATCCAAAAATTAAGTTAACAGGAGTTTTGTGCTTTACAAGTCTTAAATTCCTTTGTTCTAATATTTTTTTCTGGTGCTGTTTTCTTGCTCTATCCACGTATATAGATAGCATCATGCTTACAGTTACTGCTGTGTACTAATGTAAGTAATTCAAGGGATGAGCACTCCAAATAACACACGGTGTTTCTGAAGAACTGCCCTAGGAGATGTTTATCTCCACTCTTGATGCATTTTTGTGCATAAACCTCAGGATATCATCAAAATAATAGAACAACTTAAAGCAACTGCATGTTTCTCAAACGTCATTTGAGAAAGCATGACTCAGAAATGCACATTGAAAAGAATGGAAAATAACATCATATTCAACTATTGTTTCTTTCTTTGGGGAAAATGTTTTTCCTTTGTTAATCAAGGCCTCTTGATTAAGGTACTTCTACATTTCTTCTTACAACCTGGTTTGCTCCCTATGGATTAAAGTCAGCCTTCAATTAGAGTTTTATTAAAACATCTAGCAACTGATGGGGAGGTGAAGGCTCCCTCTGAGAGCAGTCTTCTTCATTCAAGCTCTTTCACAAGCACTGAATGGCTACCCTTCTGGGCCACTCACTTTTTGCAATTCTGATGTACCATGTGTGCGTGTGTGTGCATGTGGGTAAACTCCACAATTCAGTCTTCAGGGAGTATTTCTGTACAGTCATGGAGAAATGGTCCACCCCACAGGCAATGTCCAGATGGTGGTGCTCAGTAAGTGGTGTCACGTGAAACCATTCATAAAATATCACAAGCCTAATGCCTTGTATATTCCTTCCCTGTCTACATATTCACCTTTGCTGCGAACTGGAATAAGTAATTAAAGGTTAATGGGGACATAAGCCAAATACTTTCCAAGCTAACTGTAATTAAGGGAGGAACTCAGTCTTGTCCATCCTTGGGACTAATTTACAGTGGAGGTAGTAATGGAATCAGGTCAACAGGAGAGCAGGTGCTGTAATGGAGACAGCCTTCTCCTCCCCTGGCAAGATCAATTCAGTCTACAATGACTTCTTATTGCAAAGTTAAATTATGAATAATGTGGAATGATATGTAAATGTTCTCCTGCCTTGCACTGGGTAAAGTAACAAACAGAAGTATTAGCCTACTTCTACTAAGAGCAGACCCTCTAAGGGAAAAAAAATCCTAATTCTAGAAGCATAGAAAAAGGAAATGTGACTTTCTGCTTTGCTTTTGATCATAAGGTTAAATGTGGCCATGCTTGGGTAACGCAGCAGATGAGTGTATTACTTTGTGAGTCATTTATTTCTTCAAGAAGTAGGATTGCTTAAGGATCCCACTTGGGCATTAATTGATTTCAAGATTGGTGCACATTCTAAGAATGGGAAAATGTTAATGTCAAAAGGTGTCAGGAGTGGCGTGTCACTAACAATGTTAATTTAAGACTAATGGAAACCAACTTTTTTTTCTTTTCTGGATGAACATAGCAGGAAAAATCTGCTGTTTTCTTTTCAAACTTTTTCCAGAGATAGAGTTGCAAGTTACTTTGTGTGCTTTGCTATGTTCAGTTTTAAATTTGTGCGGCATGTTTTACTGTTTTAGGCAAGATGACATATCCTTCCTTGGTCCACTTTCAGAAAGACCTTGTAAGTTTAGGTTTTTAGTTGTGTGCAATGTCTGTATGATAAGTGCAGAGAAACATGTTGTAAAGCCTTGCATTTCTAAAATTCTCTGGGGAAAAAAAGAGGGTTTTGGGGAAGAAAAAATGTTCTTGTAAAGATAAGAGTTGTTCCCTGTCTTGTGTTGTGTCAGGGGTCAGTTACAAACATGCAAATTCCTCACCCTGATAGCTTGACACAATTTTAAGTCTCCAAGGTTTCCCCATTTCTGCTTGGATTTTCTAATAGGAAGGAGGAATAATCATTTAAATTTAGCAATATTGGTAAAGAATCATAGGGAGGCAGGTATATTAAAGTAGTACAGGCTGTTACTTGGGTTAGTGATCAAGAAATGTTTATACCGTTTGGATCTGCATGAACTTTGTGCTGCCTTGGCCTTCTGATTCTCTCTAGTCTATTTTTATCCAAGAGATCATGCATAGATATCTTATCTATGACATCCTAGAGGAAAGAAATCTCACCTGTCATTATATCAGTAAGTTAAGAACAGTTACAAGACTTGCATAGTTCAGAGATGATTTAAAAGCCATAGCTTAAAACATAAGCCATGAATAACTCTCATTAGCTATTGGCACACACAGACTGATAAAGTAAAATGATTGCTAGACTACCATCAAGTTTTAAACACATTCTCTGATACCAGTTATTCAGGATGTAACTGACCAGGTATTTGATCTGAGAAAGGGGCTCAGTAGCTGTGTCACCTTGACCTATGGTACAGTTTATTTCTTTGTCGTTTATTCTCAAGAAAACATGCACAGTAGATTTACAGAACATTTTGTGTCTGCATCTGTCCCAAGCCGCTAAGACATGAGCCTTTGCTGCAGCAAAGCCTTCACATGGGCTCTGGGACATGGCAGAAGAGAAAGCACAAGACTGAGTTTTGTTCTCTTGCCCTCTGGCAGACACTGGAGTATAACTGCAAGAGCAGGGGGTGCTTCTGCCACCTCTCTCACGCATTTTTTTAAAGTGTGACTTCAGGACAGACTGTGCCTCAGTAGCCAATCTGTAAAATGGGAACAAATTATTCTTACAGAACATATGTAATTATAAAGATGTCACTCACATTTGTAACAATTTCATTCAAAAGCAGTTGTGTTCAGATGTTTATGGCTTTTAGCAGTAAAAGTCATGGAATTACAAAAGGGAAAACAATTTGTCTTCTGAGTGACCAAGCTGCAATTCTGTTAGCTTTCATAATGTGCATAAAGGAGTTTGTTACAGAACTTGCTGTCATGTTCATGTATCTTCACATAAGATACATATACTGCTTTACAGAGGAATAAGACTTTGCAGTACATTCATGCATTAGTTTTACATGTTCACACATTGAATAATAATGATATTCACAGCATCACAAAAGGCTGGTCAAGCTAGGCTATGTTTTTAAGATACTTGCGAAGTTGATGTTTAGCAATGTTATGGCTGCTAACACATGAATGTTCCACTGAACAGTGGAACTACCTGTGTGGTGAGGCATCTAATCAACAGGTATAATTAATGTCTGAGCGTTAACAGAGTATATTTAAGGCTGTCTTCAAGAAATGGTTGTTTCCATAGGATGAGGTGATTGAAAGCTTTTATTTATCTTGATCTTGCCTTTTTGAAGAGGCTGTGAATATGATAACAGTTGTTAAAGTTTTCCTTTGCTGGCATGATTGTTTGAGGCTCCTCTTAGTGTCCCACTTGTAATTGATCAGTAGAAATAGAAATACCTAATACTTCCATTTATAATGTTCATATGAGTGTTTAGAAGGACAAACTTAAGTAAGGAACAGGACATAGGTGATGTAAGAGTCACCAGTGTGAAACCTTGGAAATGATTGTGTAGCTCCCAAAATCTAGACTGTGTAAAATATACATATGTACATACAGGTATACACACATAGATATTCCTAATAGATAGGTATGAGGGCAGTATTGAACACAAACCTTTTTTACTTGTTCCTTAAAGCCCAGAACTGTATAGAAGAAATAGAGCAGGTATCATGTAAAAGCTAAAGAAGGGACCATCCTTATAAGAAAGGGCCATGACAATGAGTTTTGTGTAAGACCAGTATGTATATTATTCTCTAAAAATACGTTTTAAATAGTTGGCTTTTAGCTTTATTTAAAATGTCAAGTGGGGTGCGAAGTACGCTGAACCAGTAAGGACAGGCTGAACTGTTATGGTATTTTTCTCTGGAAGAAAGAATCTAAGACACTAGCTACTGCAGGACCCGCTGTGCATTGTTCCATGAAAACATGCTAGAAATAACTGAAAGCTGAGAAGCCCTTTTTCTGCAGTACTTTACTTCACAAATGTTTGACCAAAGTACAGCTACACACATGCAGCTTTTGACCTCTAGCAGCTCTTAGCTGTATCTGGGAAGGCTGGTCATTATATAGTCCTATAGCTAGAGGACCTTCATATGGAGGGAAGGAAGGTTTCTTTTTTAGTGATGTTCAGCAACGAAAGGGTGTTTGATCATCTGCATGTTTCTGGAGTACCTTGTAACAGAATCAGAGCAAAAAGCTATTTTGTTTTACTCACATATATGGAAGCTAAAGAATAGAAGTAATTAACTTTTATTTGCTAAAGCTATAAAGCAGTATGGTACAGCCAGGTGCACTACAGCAAAAGAGGATAATTGCTGGAAAATCCAGGAGCCATCTAAATTCTCTAACTGTTGCTTCAGAAGAGCAAGTGAGGCACTGAAAGACACCACAGTCAGAGTAAGGTTTTTGGAGAAAAGACTTTCATATCTGCAAGGCAGATCGGAAACCTCCAGTTGAGGGAGAATTAACTTACATCAACCCAACTTAACAGGGTGAAAGTATAATTCAAACTGAGTGCTGAAGGGAAGGAAGTAATTGTAACTAGGCACAACTAGCCTAGGATGACAACTGTGTCTGAATTGATTAAAATCATTATTTGTTCATAGCCAGCTGAGCTGTTGAAGAGCTAAATATGAACTTAACTCTGAAGAAACACAAAACCTCACGCAAATCCAGTATTTCCTTATTTGTGCCTTTGATGTGAGAAAACATATTGGCTCACAAAAAACCAGCTTCAGTGATACTGAATGACCTGTTTTTTGTGAAACCTAGTCCCCCATTCCCTTTCAAAGTGATTACAGAGTAACCGAGTTAGGAAGTGGAATGGCTTTGGTAAGGAAATTAAGTTTAGTCTGAACAATTGGTCTACACAAAGCGGAAAAGAGAAACAGCACTTCCTCTCAGGAGAAATGGAGTCTCAGAAGGTAGTTCTCTAATAAATGAGATAAGGGAACTGGAGGACAGCACTGATTAAATTAAAGGTTTGAAATCAGAAATTAACAGTAAAGCAAGCTGCCCAGAGAGAAAACTTCTGCCAGTTATGGTGTGGTGTGTTGTGTAGGGGGTTACTAGAACTGCCTCAGAAGGAACAGCAATACGGTGACCCTATAGTAGTATTTGAGTCCCCAGATGAACTCCATTATTATGCAGAGAAATCACTAGAGAAGAAAGATGGCACTATCTAATTTAACAGAAATGGCCTATATTTACCATTTAACCCCTAAGTAGTGTGCTACATTAGCTGATTAAGATTGATAAAAGTATAAAATATAGTGGTTTCTAAAAACTTTCAAGGACGGTGGAAAGCAGATGTGTGGTTTGAAGTCACTGGGTAAAAGGACATCCTGAGAGACTCCCCTTAGAGCTTCTGAAAATAAAAGATACACTTGACCTTCAAACTATCAGCAGACTGAAATCCTTAAAAAAAATGGGTTGAAAATCAGTTTAAACAATAACCAGGATGGCGATAGTTTGATCTCTCTTCTTCTGGACAGCCTCAACAAATAGAAGACCTTAAGTATTAGGTAATATTTAATGTAGGTTTACTTCATACATAGAGTGTGTTCTTTTTTCTTAGCATTGGGACTTAATTTTTTATACTATATACAATATATTTCTTTGTGCTGGACTGGAAAAAGTGAGGGATCCTGTTAAATTTGCTAAACATAGTGGATTAAAGTTGTGTGTTGTTAAAAGTAGGTAATAGCAACTGCCAACAAGAAATAACATCATGTACTTTCTGACTGTTGTCAAATAGACTTCTGAGTCCCATTCAGTAAATCTTCATGTTACTTTTGGACAGCCATTTCCAATATTATTTCTGCAGACCACAACCTGATACTTCAAAAGTCTTAATAAATAATTTCTCTACTTGCTGCCAGTCAGCAGCTGTTTCAGCAAAGGAGGAGTAAAATAGTAGCCCTACTGGATTTGGGTTTGATATTTTGAAACACAGTGTTGATGTCATTGCAGAAAATCTATCTTTCATTGAAAAGGTAGAAGGAAGGGAACTTTACAAAAGCACCAATCTGCTTTTCAGGTAGTCTGAAGTCTGTTCAGCTGAGTCCTGAAAACAAAAAAGAAAGCCCAAGGACTCCAACAGGGGCACACCTCCAATATGCCAAATAAGTGCAATATGAGAGACAATGTAGAGACTTTTTCACTAAACTAATCAGCTACTCAGAATCATTAGGACTAAATCTTGCCATTTCTCATGTTATGTTGATGTAGTATTGAATCAGAGAGTTATTAGGTTGTTCTATTTCTCCCCCCCTCCCCCCCCACCTTGGTTTGCATCATTTTTCTAATTTAAACTGTGAGGGTACTATAGAATGATACAGCTCATTTAAAATAAATAGGAATGTTCTGTCACTTGTTACAAATACCACTGGAAATATTGCAGAGTAGCATTGTAATTTCATGGTTTATGATATACCCAGTAGAATAGACACATTGAAATTAGCAGTTGCTTTGTCACTGTTTATAATTATTTACAAGCACCAAGCATGTTTTTTTTGCCTCAAGAATCTTATAATGCCCCTCTTTCTTTAGCAGCAGCAGTCATGATTCCTTCTCATTCTGTGTGCTTGGGATTTTTTAGCAGTAAGTTGGCTGACACCAACTGCTTAGTGCAGACCCGGGCAAGTCATGTACGGTGTGATGATGGGTGTAGTCATACCTGCGTAACTGTGGTCCTTTGACCAAGCTGAGACCCCTGTTCACAATTCGACTGTTGACACAGTTTCTTTCTTTCCCAGCTAAAGATGGATGACAGCCTTCAGAAGTTGCTGTGTAATATACTCTAATATAAAGGAAAGGGAGGGAGGATTAAAGACGTATAATAAAAAGAGGAAACAGTATTTTAAGTCTTGGACAATATACACTCTGTTGTAGCGCCTCTTCTTAACAGCAGTTGCTGCAGCAGCTAGACAAGGACCCCATGGCTTGACCTAGTGGTTCCTCCCAGCCTCCGAGGTATGGCTAGCAGTTAGGATAGCTTAATTCAGTATAACAAAAATTATGCAGGAAGATAATTATTGAGAAAGTTTGGGGTTTTTTTTAATACTGGACAATATTATAGCTTGGGAAGGACTTACAGAATGAGAGTTCCATTTTCTGTCATGTCTTAAGCAGTAAAAGAATTAATTTGTTTCTGGAACTGAGCATTGGACTGGATAATTTGTTTAGCTAATGAGGTATTGCTGCATGATGTCATAGCATACTTAGTACTGTGGGCTGTGTTTCTGGCCTTTGGATAAAATGAAAAGACTTAAAAGCTTATTCTTGGATATTCAGTAATTAGGGAAATCAACATATCAAAGCTGTGTTGAAATAACTTACCTCAACAACATGAACAAATGTGTTGGCAGTTCTTATTTTTCTCTAAAACTTGTTTCATTTCAGTCTTAGACCTCTTCAATTCCACCCAGACAGGTAAATAAGCAAAAAATAATAAAAGCGTCTTCCAGCATTTTAGTAACATTGGGACCTTTCTTCACACTTTCCCAGGGTCTGGTCTCTACATGCCTGGTTTCAAACAAATGGCAACACAAAACCAGAAAAGTTAGAAAAGTCGAAGCTGAAGTTCTTCCACTGAAAAAACTCAAAAATGAGAAAAACCAACATCATACTCTTCTTAGCTCTCTGGCTCCTGAAGGTAATCAGTTCAGCTGCTTTTTTCTGACTTTACAAGATTTCTTTCACATTGTGCTCAGGAAAAAGAAAAAAGTTAATCCTTACTTCTTTTGACTTCTGAGTCTAAGTAAACAGTGAAAGAAAGCGCTTTCACAGCTACCAGTTAAAAAGATCCTGTCATGGTGTGTTAGGCTTTTTAATAATTATGAAATTAAAAATCTTTTTGTAACACTGCTGTTTTTAATAACTTCCCTTAAGATCATACCACTGAAAAATTATTCCTAACTGAAGTCCTCCCCTTCTGAAATGCATAGAAACAGAGGAGTAGTTCTACAGCTACCCAGTCAGGAGCACAATTCTGCTGGTGTAGGCTGTCTTTTATAACAGGTGAATGGAAAGCATCTTTCTCATGCTTTTCACAATATTGAAATTCTCCACCTAAGCCATCATAGTATATCACTGATCACAGCTGAGTTGTTCGACTTAGAGAGGAAAGTGGATTTAATGAAATTTAGTTGTGCACATAGCTTTCCAGATCAAAGATTTCTGCTGAAGCACATTGTAAAAATGCCACTGCATCATGAACTACACAAGCTATGCAACCTGAAATCAACACAAAAAGTTCATCACTGTTTTGATGTGTATATGTACTACCTCATCTGAGCCATAAATACCAAGGGTGTTCTGATTTTTGCTGGAAATTCCTATTTGGTGTTTTGCTTCTCCATTCTTCATCTTTTCAAATGATTTCTATTTTAAACATGTGGCAAATGCAAAATCTAACGAAGGTTTCAAAAGGATGCACAACCAATTGTTTCTAATCCAAGCACATCCATTACCTCACATTAGGACACAGGACCTCAGGAAATCCTGGTAGACTGATGGGATTACTGGATTGACTCACTTATAACATTATTAGCAACAGAAATAAAGTTGCATCTAGAGTCTTGAAAGAGGTGAACAGCCTTTTGTGTAAGGCCCTACATTGGCACTGATGCCAATAAATATTGGCTTCTATTGATGTCAGGATTTTGTCTCTGCTAATACAGAAAGAACAAGACACTTTCTCAAGGTCACATAGCAGTTCAATATCCAAAGTTTAGCTGTAATCTGGATCTTCTGAATACCTGCTTTACTGCCTTATTTGTTGTACCATATTGCTTTTCCTGTTTTAATCTGTTAATTCCAGAATTCCCAAAAGGCAAATAAAAAAATAGGCTATTTCTGCCTCTTTTTGCATAACAGCTCCTCTTTTTCAATGCCTGCAAGTCTTCAGTATAACACTTCTCTAGGCTGTTCATCTCAGCTGCAGTAAAATGGCTATATGAGGGATAGAGTTGTCTCCCCCACATAGGAAAAATCAGTTTCCTTTTACCTTAACCTGCATTGTGCATGCATGACCCAGGAAACAGTGAGGCTAAGACAGTCCCCGAGAAAAGAACTTGAAAGTTTTCCTAACTTTAAACTAAAGGAAAACCTTTAGTTTTCCTAAAGGTATTCATACGTCATCTTACAAGCACTCACAAAGTACTGAAATGTTTTCAAATTTTTTTGCTCCTGCCCCTGGGAGCACTAGATATGAAAGTATAGATACACTGCAGAAGAGGATTGCTGTGCTGCTGGATGATTTTGTATTAAATGATGTGCATCTGTGTATCTGTTGGTATATTCTGTAAAGCTGTTCATAATGTATCAAGCATCACAATGTATGAAAATCTGACCTGAATTTACTATCTTATCTGAGAACGATCTAATGTAGAAAATATTACTCTATAGTTAAATTCAAAAAGTACAGTAGACAACCCTTATCAGGATTACTATTATTATTACGTGTATTAGCAACAGACATAGTAAAACCAGCAGTTCTCTTACTCCAACAGTAAACGCGGTTGACTCATGTGAAGCATACAAAAGCAGATCAGAAAATGCCATCTACAGCTGTAAGAGCCAAGTACGTATTGACAACGTAGACCTCTGATGTACACCCTCATGAACCAGAAATCACATAATCCATGTAACAGTTGGCCCACTAATGAAAGGGAAAGAACACAGCCTCACAAAAATGAATTAAATTTGAATATCAAGCAAGCAAGCAATGATACAAAATGAGAGTAAACATTACCCAGGATACAACTACTTCAGCATGCGATTTCTCAGTTGTCTATTATTGGTATGTATTCTCAGTTATCATAAGCAGGGTTTGTAGCATCACCTATCATTAAGATTGCCTAACATATCCCATTGTAAGACCTAGGGTTTAATTGCTTATAACTTTGCCGAAATATAACAGTAAGCTGAAGTTTTATGCTGGATGTCTGTCTTGTCTAATTTTAAAAATGTCAAACAAATACCTTTAGCTGTGTCCTATGTCAAGAATAGAATTAAATGTGGGGTTTTTGAGGGGGGGTGGGAATAAAAAATGAGGGGGAGAATGAGGAGAACTAATAGAGCTGCTGTTAGTACTTACGTTTCCTCATTTCAGCTGAGTTCATGTATTTCTGCAGATGACTCTATTAAGCCTGTAGACATATCTTCAATGTCATGAATACAGTTTAATTGTCTTCTGCAAACTGGGAGATTGCCAGAGGAGCTGAAAGTCTGAAACAAGACAAAAACAAAAATAAAATCATTTTAATATCTTCGAAGCACTCAGAGCAGCTTAACCTGTTGTAACATTTCAGGTGAGTGATTTGTGCTAGACTTCAAATATAGCTATTATTCAATTTCTGTGACCTTCTTCTCGCAGTGAAGAATAAGATACCTGTTCAGAAAATGCACTATACACTTGTAATTAAAGTAATCTGACAACGCAGAGTATTGAATCAGATGCCGCGAAAGGTAACGTAATAAGGATGGCCAAATCCTGAGCTCTTCCAAAGGCCTTACTTGAGACTTTTGTTCTTCTGGACCAGTTCTAATTTCAGACTGGTTTTAAAGGCTTAAAGACCTTTTACAGGTCTTTTACATGTATCAGAAAGCAGAGTCAGTCTCTTACAGCATCTAGGTATTTTTGTCTTTTAAATAGCTAGAAATTACTTCTCTCTCAGGTTCCAGGGTCAGTCTTTGGAAATAAGTACACTGATATTGCTGTGAAAACACAGCGACCTTCAAATCTCTCAGTCATTGGTTCCTTACTCATGCTAAGGGTGAAATTGCTCCTTCTGCTGTTCAGTTGTTGGTGAGTCAAAGCAAAGTTTTTTCCCAACGCTTTGTCTCCTGTGAATATTGTTCTAATCATTAGCATTAAAAAAAAAAACCAAAACCAAAAACCCAAAATCCTCGTGGTTTTTTTGTTTTGTTTTGTTTTCTCTAATTCCTGATGAACTTAGCATTATTTGGGTACATTGTAATCATCTTACCATCTGGAAAGCATATTGTACAGAAACGAATCAGGAATCCAGTCTCATTCAGGGACATTCAAAAATTTACTTTTTTACAACTGTATGATATTCAAAAATGTGCTGGTTGGGGGTGGGGGTGGGGGTGTTGGTGTTTTATTGGGGGTTTTTAATTGTACCAAGATTAATTGGTATCAACAGAGAAGAAGATGATGAGGAATGTATTTTTGTTTAAATCAGTGATGGGCAGCAGACCAGGAGCCCAGAAAGGCTGATTTGGACAGTGGCACAATAGATCCATAACATGTTAATGTCACATAGCCGTTTAGAAGCATCTAACTGTACTCTGTCCGATGAGACATGTCCAGTGGCTCTAGCCTCGGCTGCCTGTCCCCAGCCTGTTCTACTGGTACAGCAAAAACACTGTCCTGTTTGTAGGACAAAGGCTGCATTGTATGGGCATGTATTTATCCTTTCACTCCTTTTTTTCACTTTTCTTTTCTTTGTAAGCTTAGATCTAACTCCGTATTTCACACTGGAGAAGTGATAGTTGGGTCTTGAAAACCCAAATTCTATTAATTGATGGCATGGGCATCCTGCTTTATTTCTCTGTGTTGCCCTTCCTTTCTCCCCATTTCTTCTTGTCATCTCTTCAGAAGGTTAGAACTTATTTTCCTTTATGTACCTACCCATTGCCTGTTATTATGTGACCTTGATTTTTAGATTCTATTCTGGTATTGTTAATTCTTAATTTTTGAATTTGTTAAAGAGAGATATCACCAGTTGAGAAGGTTATAATTTACCACAAAATAGTTAATAATAAAACCTAGGTTCTGGCAAGCAGAAAATCCTGATTTTATTTCCCTTTGAAGTTGGACTGCATGAGGAACTAGGGTAGGAATGGGATGTTACATTACTATCAGAAGCAGTATTTCACTAATGCTGAAAGCAGCAGACTAGAAACTAGACTGTCTAAATATGCAACATTACCTTTACCGTTCTATTCAGAAGTAAAATTCACAAGCTGACTGTTATTGATCTAAAATTAAATACCAGGTAAAAGGTTCCTTAGTGTTGCAGTCAGTAAGGAGGATCAGGAACCTCTGTGTTGCATTTATCTTCACAGTTTTTTCTATATAGATTGAAAGAGGTATGGAACAAGGAAGACAGATGTAGTGTTAAAACTGTTCAAAATAGGAAGTAAAGCCAAGGTTTGGAAGTGAGAACAACTATGGTCTGCTTAGGTCAAGCATTATTTTATGATTCAGTAAAATAAGAAGGAAAACACTGTGCTTTTTTGACTGCAAGAATTGTTACACACAGTAATGAGCTAATACTGGCTATGATTATGCAGGGACAATAGGCAAACAAGCAAAAATCATTGTACTCTGGCCAGTAGCTTTTGCACAGCCTTAGAAATCAGAATTTGTTAGTGACTATTTCCTGGATCTTATTGAACATTTTCAGGGAACTTTTTTATAATATATTACAAACTCTAAGAGGTTTAGGATTGTTCTGTTAACTGAAGATTACGTATTTATACAACAGGAAAAAGAATTCTGACAATACAAGGAAGCTTTAACAGAAAAGTAAAGAAAACGAACATCTTTTTTTTGGGCCTGAGCTCCTTAATGTTTTTATAAATGACCTGGATGCGTGAATCAAATGCACATTACATAAGTTTGTCGGTGATACTAAACTAGAGGAGCTGTGGACTCCCTTGAGGGTAGAGAGGCTTTAAAGAGAGATCCAGATAGACTAGAGAGCTGGCTAGTCACCAGCTGTATGAAATCTAACAAGTGCTAGATTCTGCACTTGTCTGATGCACTTCTGCACTTTTTAATGAAGAGCAAGTGCAGGACTCTGCACCTCGTATAGAGTAATCCTGGTTACACATACAAATTGTGGGATGAGAGACTTGAGAGCAGCCCTGCAGGAAGAAATCTGAGAGTTTCAGTTGGTATTAGTTAAAAACATGAATATTAGTTAACAGCATGCCCTGGCAGCCAGAAGGGCCAACTGTATCCTGGGGTGAATGAAGCTGTGTCAGGGGAAGATCAGACTAGACATTAGGAAAAGGTTCTTCACTGAGAGGGTGTTTGATCACTGGAACAGGCTCTCCAGGGAAGTGGTCACAGCACCAAGCCTGTCAGAGTTCAAGGAGTGTCTGTATGACCCTGTTAGCCATATGCTTTAGTTTTAGGTAGTCCTGTGAAGAGCAGGGAGTTGGACTAGATGACGCTTATGGGTTTCTCCCAACATGAGATATTCTGTGATCTTTCATATAATATGGTGTGAGCATTCCTATGAGAGAAAAATAATTTATAGCATGTAATAGCTGACAGTAATGCCAAAATTTCCCAAACCCCTGAACAGCTCGATGTTTAACAATTCCTAAAGCTGTAGTCCTGCATTTAGATATATTGCCACACAGAAAGCCTAGGAAACTCCTACCAAAAGTCCAGTGGGAATTCCTCCCTAAAATCACTCTTAGAGGCTGTGGATATGCAGGATGTCAATCCAAGCATGGCTTTGAGGAGCTGAGATTCTTCTGAGCCTATGAAGAGGAATGATTCTGTCTCACCTCCAATCCACTCTGCTAAGAATGGAGAACCTTTCATCCCATGCCCTTAGTGACAACCAGCCTCAAATGTCTGCTGTAACACACTAGGAGAACCTACTTCAGATCTACATAAAATGTGCTGTTATGATCCCAAAGTGGAGAGCATCCCAGAGAGAGTTAACTTGATTTAATAAATGGGTTTTGACAGAAAATAGGCTGAAGGTAATTAAAGAAGCATTGTTCAAGGAACTAATTAATATTGGGTAAAGAAATGGAATCCCTTCTCCACTTCCAGCCACTTCATAAGCCCTGCACGGCCCTAGCCCCTGCTCATGATAGTGATATCTACGTGCCTTCCAGTACTGTAGTGAGCAACAGTTTGGCAACGTCTTAGTATTTTAACTTGTCTCCCTCAGGACAAAAGTGTTGTGGAATGGTTCTCATCTTGAGTTTCCTTCTGGGTAACATGATAGGTACACTAAGGAAATAAGCTCAAAGAAAAGAACTGTTCATGTAAACTGTCTTCTTCCTCCTCCCTCACTTCCAGAAGTCAGTTATCTAGATGCTACTTTGAACATAAAAATTTGTACTTCATCATCTCAAACTCCCCAATTAGCTGCCACCCGATCATTTAGTTACCTATGGCTGCTCAGGCAAGTTTCTAGGTGACGCTTTTTGGAGATCTTTCTCACCAACCAAGTCAACTCATTATGACTATACAGCTGGATATTGAGAGTTGTGGAATAATATCCTACATGTTTGACAATTTATGGGATAAATAACTATTTAATAGGAAAGAGAGTTTGAAAGGGAGAGACTGAGATTCTACCTGCTCATTATTAATGATTTCTCACCAGTCCAAATTGGAGGTAAGAGAAAGAATTGAGACACAAATCCTCTAACATAAGATGAGAGGAAATTGCAACTTAAGTCTTGTGTTTCATATTATGCTAAATAACAGGATATTGTTTGAGAAGCACTGACCCCTGCTTCTAAGATTAGCTAAGGTTCACAGCTGCACAACTTGGCGGGGGGAGGTGTCTCCCAGCAACCACAACAGTTGTTAGCATTTCAGGGAGGCTGATAAAATGGACTTTGGATGAGTATCTTTCTTGCTATCAAGGGTGCCTCTGATGCAGAAACAAGAGGAAAGGATCATCTTCAAGTTACGTATTCAGACAGGAAATGAAATGTATGTTTTCTGAAAAGGGCAGAAGGAATTAATAATAAGACCACAATAAGGTCTAGTTAATAACTTTCCAGTCTGCCTTCTCTTCAAGGTCTGAGATAGTGTCCTGTTCTTAAACCAGTGGTATTTACAGCTTAACATTTCCGAGCTTTCTGGGTACTTACGTCCTAACCTACTTCAATAAAAACTAAGAGACACTGGTAAGACCTAGATGATTTAGTGTTGGCAAAAGCTGACCAATTCTTGCAAAATGCTGTACCACCTGGCCTCCAGCAGCCACCAAGGAAATACAGCTTTGCTAGAACACCCCTTGATTTTTCAACACTTTCATTGCCAGTTGTGGTTTCTCAGTACCATAAGCCTTAATGTGATAAATTTTGTGGGCTTGGTTTTGTTTAGTTTTGTTTTGTTTTGTTTTGTTTTGTTGAACCTCTGTGCAAATGGGAGCTCAATATAGATCATGGCAGCATTCCCAGGAGACATAAGGCAGTATATAAAATACTGTGTAGCAGGATGGCTTTGTTAATCATTTTTCACCTTAAGTACAGTGATTTGATTCAGTTACAAAAGTGTTATGCAGCTAGAGAGAGAATGAAGACTTCCATTTGCTGAAATGTTGTGCTTCTGTGGAAGACAACCATATTCAAAATCTGGGTTTTTTTAATTTTATTTTCCCTGCCTGCTTTTCCTCAAGGATGTTAATCCTGTAACCCTCAACCCCACAACACACTTGGTACTGTGTGTACTTTGCAAAGCTGCAAGGCAGGCAACCCTAACACAGAGAGACCACTATGTTTCTTTAAAATATCTATGGAAAATTCTTTTTTCTATTTTCCAGAAAAAGCCACAATGCCAGAACTGTATCTTTCATTTAAAATCAAACATCAACAAAAGATCAGATCAGCCTGTTCTTTCCCAAGTCTGCCTTATAAACAGTATTCACTGTTATGTGTGAAGGATGACAAATTTAAGTAGGGCTTGAAGAAAGACAACTCAGCTTATACAAGTAGACAAAGCCAATTGCCTTGGCTACAGATACATAACAAAGCAGAGCAAAGGGAGAGAGATACAGAAAAAGTGGAAGACGAGGATGCATGTTAACTGATGTACCGTAAAAGGTGTATTTCAATTTCTGCTCCCCATGACTGTTTTGCAGGAAACACATACCAGATAGGCATAAATCTTGCCTGAGTCTACTAGAAACAATGATTCTCCTATGAGACCCAGTCCTTAGCCTCTCCAGTTTTCTAACATAAAAAGACATGTTCTTTGGAAAAATGACTACAGAAGACTAGACTCCTAGATAAGGCAGCTCTTGAGAAACTATTGAACTAAACCCTTTGAAAAGAATTTTGGCTGCTTGGCTCTTCAAATGCCAGATTGAGACATACACCTGCTGCCAAGCCCACTGGAGTGAATGGTGTTCCTCTCTCAGCCAGTGGTGCTGAGAACCTGGCAGAAAAAGGCACTTTTTGGAAGCACCATATTGCTTTCTCTGTAGTTATTTAATCTCTATACCAATGTGGCTTCACTGACACTAGCAAAATTTCAGTGGCACGGAAGCAGTGCAACAGAGTGGGAAATTGAGCATGAGCCTCTGAATGCATTCCTAGCTTTCTCTCTCTTTGCCCTTCTCTACATTCAAATACTAATATGAATTGCTTCTGGTAATTATGTCTTTTTTGCCTTGTACTTAATTAAAATTTTTAGTAACTTTTTTTGTTAGTGTTCCAATTTAACTGAAGCATACAAACAATTGTTACACTTTGCTGTGCTGCATTTGTGACAGATGGAGTGAAAACTCAATTTCAGTTACAGCAGATTAACTTGTGGGGGAAAAAAGCAGCTACATTAACATGGTTGCATGGAATTTTTTCAGTAGGGATATTGCTGATTATGGGTGAAATTCTGGACAGGGCTGGGATGAAAGAGTTACATCCACTTCACAGATTAAGTCCTGTGGCTTACAATTAGCAAGCAAAATCACTGATTGGCTTTAGGCTCCAAATGGTAGTCTCATTGGTGTAGACCCAAGGTGTGGGTTTGCAAGGAGTACTAAGTGACCTTAGTATTCCTATTGCTACATTATCCAGTCCTGTACTTTTACATATCTTGTGGTGTCATTATATAACAGTATATTTCTTTCCTCTGTTTTACAATCAGGAATTCACTTGCCTCTAGCCTGCATGACATCACTGTTGGTGATCTGCAAAATTCCACACAAATATTGCATTAGCCTATGTACAGACATGCTACAAAGAATGTCAGAACAATAAACTGTGGGTTAGCTGCTTATGAGTACTGCACAGAAATGTACGGCAATTAGATTTTTCTTTACATTTACTTCAAATTTAAACATTAGTTATGATAAACTCTTATGTAAGTCATTCTAGAATATGTACAGGTCATGTGTCAGAATAAACCCACGTTACTTTCAGAATATTTTGAATTAATAGCCTTTTGTCTTCTCAGCTTGACCAGCTCAGTGACTTGGTTGCCAGGAAACTAAGTATACACTCTTCAAGTTCACTCACATAGAAATGCCTCCTTCCAGGCAGTGCAAAGGAGGTGAACACACTAGAGTGCTTCCTTTTAGTGGGATGTAACAGACTCAAGTGAGCCTCAGCTCCTCACCTGTCAGATAGGACAAACCTTCGTCAGGTAGGCTAGTGTTGTTAGGAGGATGTGTATGTCTCTTGAAGGTCATGGAAAGTCCTGTGTGTATGAAGAACACTGGCAAGAGGTGAATGACAGATTTGCCAAACTATGTGTATCTTCAGTTAATCATACAATATATGTGCACATCCTAAAAAAAAAAAGATGTTTATGCTCAGCTTTTGACCTGCAGCTGAAGAAACTGCAATGTTTACCAGCTGCAACCATGATGCAGGGATCTGCTTTATATGTTGTATCCACTTAACCAAGAAGAAAAATACTGCTCCTTAGAGGAATCTTCAAAATTATGAGCAGTTCAGTAAAGCTTCCCCAGGACTGCATTTTCTGTGCATTGCATGGAGAGGTTGGCACATAACTCCTGCACTCCATAAAGACTTCAGTCTGCAGCTCTGTGTTGACTAATAAAAACCCAAATAAAATAGCATGAACAAGTTAATGATGTTCCAGCATTTTCCTTCTACAACTGATTCTCAATCCACTGAGTCAAAAGGAACAAATTAAAATTGTCACAAACACCTGACAAACTATGGTAAAATGGTGAGCATTTGCAAATTCAAAGGTACTGTTTCAATCTGGATTTGCAATTAGGTGAGGCCCACCACGAATGGGAGATTTAGACTGTAAGGAGGAAAGCTGTCATGTTCATTGCAGTCTGGGGACAAGGGAGGGGCACAAAGCGAGAAGCTGAGTTTACATTGCAGAGGAAGGAATTTGCCTGTGGAGAAAACACTACTTCAGTCATGACTGGCAGCCAAAAAGGGCAGCTATCCACTGAACCATCCTTATGTTGGCATGATTTTCCTTGTCTTTCTGAAGGTGTAGTCACTGCATAAGGAGTACTCTTATGCAGGACACCACTAATTTTCCTTCTTTGCTGCCTTCACATCTTATCCAGGGGATGTTCAGGAGACAGCCACGTGTTTGTAGTTTATCTAATAAAGCTTTACCTTTACTCCTTGAGAGTGTGCTTCTGCAGCCAACTGAAATTGTCAGTTACCTTCTCAGAAGCAAGCATAAATTATGAGCAAGCTTTTATGGTCATAAGTTTTTATACAAGAAAAAAAAAAAGGAGAATATTTCAATTTTCAGAAGCTGTTCTGAAAAAGTATCTAGAATTATGGCTCAAATTCTACTTTCCAAATCCCATCCTGCCTCAGTTAAGGAAAAAGCACAAGTATTTAAAGTATTTTGACACTTTTTCATAGTATTAAGGGGAAATTTTATTTATAATTTTATTTATTTTTTAAGAACTGTTTGAGGAGAAAAAAAAAATCAGGGAAAAATAAGTGCACCAGCTCTACATGTGAAATTTGAGCCTATCTTTTTTTAGAGCAACTGCTGTGACCTGTATAGAATGGATGTTCAGGCAATGTAACCAGCTGACGGTCCACATATGGCACAGACCAGATATGGTTGGTAATGGGCTAATGACTCACCAGGTGTGAGTAACTAAGAAGTCAGAAGCAGCTGGTAAAAATAGGCTTCAGAGAGGACCAGGTTTGAGATTAGTGTATGGTTTTATTTTCTACATGAATAATAAAAGTCCTTACATCAGCTGTGAACTGAAAAACAGAATAACATGATGATTAGGAGTTGCTTATGGGTCAAAATTTGGGGTTTAATTCCTTGTTTCCTTTCTCTGATTTGAAAGTAATGAAATCTATGTGTCAATCTCAAACAGCATAGCCTGAAGAGCTCCTCACTTTATGTGTGAAGACATAGACAGGTACTACATGATTGATTTCACATAAAACCATATGTCAGGATTGTCTGTGATATATTCCTCTTGTGGCATTTCCATTCAGTCCAGGCAGATTTTTTGCCCTCTTTGTTCGTACTTCTCTTGTCCTCAGCATAGAGTACTAGAGTATTGCATTGTAGTCCAGCAAAAAATCTCTTCGTATTAATTCTATGCCTCTTATAGAAAAAGTTATGATGTGCTCTACCACTGTTATTATTGCCTTTGTTTTTATTATACTGCCAATAATTACTACTGAATGTTATGTCTGTTTACAATCTGATGTACATCTTGATCATATTTGATTATTAGCTTTTCATTACAGGTTAATCGGCAAGCACATCTGCAGCATACACAGGGTTAACACAAGAGGTGCAAGATGGATGGAAAGGAAGTAATAAATCCTCACCACAGATTACTTTATTCTTTGTCCTGGGGCCAGTGAGGAGCATTATCTCAGAATGCTAATACATTCCAGGTCATTTAAGGATGCTGTAGATGACAGTGATGTGTTGGCCAAGACACATGGATTAGATGTCCTAATAAGACTCTTTGATGTCTAGATTCACTAAACTAACAGAATCTCTAATAATAACCTAGCATGGTTTAAAAATACCCTCTGATAATTGAGTTTGGAAGAAGCTTTAGCAGGTCTTGGGACTGCTTCTGACCTAGGTTAGTCCAGGGCCATGGCACCAAAGATGTGTGCCTGGTTATTTCCAGCTGTTCTTCATGCTCAATAAGAGAGGTGAAGGAGGGCAAAGGCTCTGCTGTGCAAGATGCTGTGAACATGCTGCAAGGCTAAATGCCGCTTGTGTTTGTTTGAACTTTAAGAGCTTCAGGAGGCAGAAAAAAGCAAAGAAATAACCTAGCACATGCTACTAAGGCTCCTTATAGGCTTGGCCAGTATTCAGTTTGAAATGTCCAGATTCTCATACAAGCTAAAATGCAATTCTGAGAATGAAAATGGGACAGTTGCTTTAGTGTTGCCATTTCTCTCTCTTTCTCTGTACTGGTAATATCAAAAATTGATACCAAAGACCTCCCAGCTAATAATTGCATGTTTTCCAGTTAGTACTGTTTAACTGTGACAACTTGCAGCAATATAGCAAGAGTATTTCTACCTGTACCAAAGGGATTGTACCATAGAGAGTCTTCTGCAGAGAATAACTGCCTTTATCACCAGGGTTATTATACATTACATATGTCTAAAGTCTTTATGGTTTTGTAAATTAAACAGCAAGGTAAAAATTGATCTACAGCATTAGATTGTGGAAAACTTCAGGTGTAAATCCTACTGACCACCAGTTCCTCCTTGTGTCAAGAGCATACTTTAACCACTCCCCTGGATGAGCTTAAAAATGAAGAAGTACAAAATGATTATATTCCATTCTCAGCCTAAACCATGAAATTAATAAATGACATAAACCCCATTTTCTAGATTAATAGGTGTGTTAAAACACTGGGAACCTATGTACTTGTTTTGTAATAGATGTGTTTCCTAATAAAGTCAAAAAGAAGCAGCTCACATCTGCAGGGGTTGAGGTCAGGGGATTTCTTTGCAGGGGTGCTGCTCCCTGGTGTGTAATTAAAACCTTAGAAGAAATCTACCTAAACAAACAATAGATCTGTTATGACAAGACTTGCCAGATGGTGCTTGCTCATGCAGGTTTACAAGTTGGCTTTGTTTTTTAACATATAAGCGAACTTTGAAGCAAATTTCTGTTGCTGTAAGTGAATTTATGCAGGAGAAAACAGATAACAGGAGACTGATTTCTGCTTTATCCTCCCTGTATTTATGTAGTTAGAGGGGAAGATAGCTAACTTGTATGTCAGTGGAGAGTTTCTGGAATTGAGGGGGGAACAGGGATTACCCTGATAGTGTTCAACTGCCCCTCCTCCAGGGATACAGCTGCCCACAGACCACTCCACATCATCTGCTTCTCTCTTCTTCCCAGGAAGCCCTACAGGTCTTTTGACATCAAGTTCTGATTGGGAAAGAGACGTGTTGAGGTCATCTCATGATATGTTTTGTGCTCAAAAAAGGGCCTCTTTTTTTAAAAAAGGAAATGTGGTGTGAAACAAAACTAGGAAGATCTTGAATTCCCATTTGAGACCTATCTGTTTTCTCACTGAAGAATCTGATGGACCCCTGTGAAGAAAAGAACTTCAAGGGGGAGCATAGGCTGGAGTGGGCTGCCAGCACCCTTGGTGCTGGATGTCAGATCAAGGTGGTGGGGTTGCTGGTGTGTGGTGCCACAGCCCCAGCAGTCCCCTGGGAACAGGCTTCCTGGAGATCCTCTATTCCCGTTCCAAGCAGAGATTTTAGACATGGAAATTATACCACTCCACCCTCCTCCCCCGTCCTCCCTCCAAATTTCCTTGTCTCAAGAGTTCTCATTTTCTCTCCTCATCTTCTGAAAATATCATCATTAATCAGAACAGAAATGCTGCATTTTTATTAGCTCTCCTCAGAAAAGGTGATATGCCTTATGCTTTCAATAAACAG
This sequence comes from Nestor notabilis, assembly GCF_000696875.1. Taxonomy (NCBI): domain Eukaryota; kingdom Metazoa; phylum Chordata; class Aves; order Psittaciformes; family Psittacidae; genus Nestor; species Nestor notabilis. The sequence continues at coordinate 54,652 of NW_009927805.1, read as the reverse complement.
ATCAGTCTGTTCCTGCTCTGTAGATGAAGAAGATAAACTACAAATAAAGTGGCTTCTTTGAGCTCACATTGAATTTAATGGCAAATCTGAGAACAGTTTCTCAGTCCCTCAACTTTCCCTCTGTAGCTGCTGCTCCAGGGAAAATACCCGGGCTTTATTGCAGAGATCATATAATCAGAAACTGTGTCAAAGTGTTTCCTGAATCAGGAAGATTAGCTTAGTTCTGCGGTGCTAAATCCTGGTTCATCTCAAGCCTTCTGCTTACAGAAAAAGTCAAAAGTGCATGCTGCATGTTTAGGTGGTTTCAAGCAGTTTGAGGTATCCAGATGTGCAGGGAAGCAAGGGCAGGAGATGTAACTGAGCTGCACTGCATTTGTTGCTAACCCGTTGATAAATAACATCCTTGAAGCTTGTCATTTGTACTGAACCCAGAACTGTCACTGATCATAACTGAACTATTGTATAAACACAGTCGTGGCAAAATATTTGGGACAGATGTTTGATGTGATGGTGAAGTATATGGCAATCATGTGGTATCACCTCATTAAACTACTGTTCTGTGATCAGCTCCATCTGCCTGTCACAAAAGTGTTTCCTGTCACAAGCACTTCATTTTTAAGCTGTGTTTTTCTGATGCGGCTGTACAGATCCAACTTCAGAATGAATTTAAAAATTAACCCATATAAGGTCAATGTGCAAAACTCTCCTTCACAAACTTGTCATCTGCTGTGTACGCAAAAATGACAGGTAACTTTATGAAAGACTAAAAAGAAGTTTGTCCATTTCATGGTCTCACGGTTTGTTCTCATCTTATCAGGGCCCTGGGTAAGGTGACCAGTTGATCATGAACCTCAGAGAAGGAGGATGGTTGTTTCCTGTTGCCTTCTGGGTGTGACTAGGTCACCAGATGCTGGTATGCTCAAACAACTGTCCCATGTGTATCCCTTTTTAAACAGTGCTGTTTCATTACAATAATAAAGCAGTTACTACTATAGTTATATGGATAAAAATGATAGAAATAGGAATAGAAATTGTCTAATTCCTCCACAGGAATGGATGAAAAACACTTGAGGAAATAAGAATGGAGCAAAAATGTGAAAATAACACAGAATGTAAAACTATTAAGAACAATGAGAGATGCACAACAGAGGTAATTAGAGGCAGACTGGCAAGCTTCTGCTCCCTTGATAGAGAAACAAACAATTCTGGCCAACATCTCCCACATGAATTGTCACTATACACTGCTTATCTGTAGTTTCACATACTGTTTCTTCTTGTACTATCTGCAATGTGACTCTTACGTAACTGATAACTGGACACAGGCACCATGCAAGGTTCAAAAGTTGCAGCCAGATTTTGCAGGGAATTCCAGTCAACAAGATGGAGAGATTATCCTGTAGACTGGGAGGTGCAGAGCAGTGGCTCACCAGAAACATTGCTGTGCTCTGCATCTGTGTCCCTCTGTACGGCACTTGATGTGCAACAGCGTTTTTCAGATTTGGGCAGAAAAAAGTTCGCAGCAGCACAGAGATGCATTAGCAGTGGCATGTATCAGAGCATTAGGAGCTTCGTGGTCTCTGGAAAGGAGGTGGCACTGAGATGGCTTTTCAGCTGGACTCATCAGAGCAATGGGAAAAGCATTGATGTCCTGCACTAGCCAGGCCAGCTGTGAAGCAGAAGGGGACTGGTACAAGCAGAGCCAGGGACCTTGATGGGGCTGTGAGTAGGGGTCTGAGGCAGCAGGGCTTGCTGCACCTCTAAACACCATCTCAAGTGAATCGTAGTTACTGGTCTTTAGCTACAACTCCGAAGAGCAAAGAACAAGGAAAATGCAATCAGCACAGTGCAACAGCCATGGCTGTCGTGGCTCAGCTTGGAGGAGAGAGGGGTAAGGTACAAATGTTTCAGTCCTCCCAAGGATCCTGAGGGCTTGTGAGTGGAGAGACTCAGCGGTAAATGATGTGAGCTTGATTTTACAGAGCTAGAAATAGGAGTCAGCTCTGAAATAGTCTTACTAGTCTCAGAGCAGGACCCTTTGGTGGACTGAGTCCAGCCCTTCTTGTGGCCATTGGCAGCAGCCACTGTGTTACACAGAGCTATGTCAATATAAAATAAATGTTGTAACTTCACTTCTTCAATGTATTACACTTCCAAATTTTCACTTGTTGTCTAAGAGTGTACTCAAGATAGATACATGGAACTCAAGATAGGTGCATGGATGTGCCTGTCTACCATGGCCACATGTATGTTTGCTGGTCATGGTACTTACAATGATGAAAATATGCTGTGATATTCATGAAATGAAGAAAGATTAGGCCATGCCCTAATCTGACATGCTACTTCACAGGTTGCTGGGATTTTTTTGTTGGTTTACCATTGTCCTGCAATTTGTTTCCTGTAATACCACTGATTTATTTGAACTGTCTCCACACTATTACTTTGATGTTAACCTGCAAGAGTTTTCTTCTTTGAATCTGCTCTGTGTCTGCCTTTGTCATGCTACCTCTTGACATTTAGACAATAAATGGCAGGGTCCAGGACATGTCCCAAGGAGTTTGTGCTCTTTTCAAACCCAACTTTATGTTCTCATTCACAAAAAAATATTAGAACACATTTACATATCTTGCTTTAAAGGCAAGTTACTGTTAACTTGCTTCTACTCCTCTTCTGCCTGAGTCTATAAGCCCTTCAGTCCAAAGATCATGCTCAGGGTTGTAAAAGCTTGTAGGACAGGTAATCTCTGATCCCAGCCTATGGTCCTTGTGCACCATAAAAAAGCACAAATTCCAGTTATTATAATGGGAGGGTGTTGGATATAAAACCTCCTGTACTGTTGGGTTTAGAAGAGTTTGACAGGAGCCTTATTGGAAGTATGTGTGTCTCTGCTCTGAAAGGGAGGAGGCATTTTTTTAGTGCCAGCAAGAGGGTACAACTTTCCAAAAGTCTTTTTGAACATTGTGGAAAGAGGATCCACGGCTGAAAAACAGCATTTGCTTTTCCTGCAGAGGCAGGCTGAAGTAGATACTGTGATGGCATGGAATAGCAATTTCTTAAAAAAACACTGTTGTTTTCGTAGGCTAGTAATTTTTATACTTTTAAAGCTTTCATGATGAAACCACATTGTTCTAGCACAGCTAAATTTAACACACTTTTTGGACCACTGGGGTGCTTAGATGGGGTGATTAGATGGAGTGCTCTCACATGCTGGCTTTGCCACTACGCTTGCCTGCAGTGAACAAGAGGGAGTAATTTTTCCTTTCTCTAATGGTTTGAGAGGTGAGCTAGTTAATTGCTTAAGTGACACTGACTTAAAAAATTACATAAAGGCATCCCTTTCTGCTCATCTGTTGCTTACTTTTATCCTCAAATTTTGCTTAAACTGAGTACTTAGTAGGATGCCTTTTTTACTGCTGTTATTGTAATCCTATTCTTTCAGCATCTGCGGCTCCTTTTAGCTCAGGGGCACAGAGTCAATGAGAATCCATTTCCCCTGGCACAAAATTATTGAATGACACTGTGTTAAATCTTACTCCAATCAAATAATAAGATGTATAATTAAGAAATTATGGCATTGCTTAAGTGTCCCCAGTTCTTTGATCAAAAGGTCTAATTTAATTTGAAAACATGTGGCTGTGCTGATGTCTGGGCCAATCAGTCTAGACTTGAGCTATGTGTGTGGGCCAGATGCGGAGTTTGGCTGCTCTCTCCACTGAAGTCACAACTCTCCTAAAATTCTTGAAGTGCTGGAATTGAGGGCAGAGGGTGTTGTGTTTGTTTTAAACTGAAGGCAGCAGCCAGCTTCCCTCTGATCATAGGTCTTGGTCAGCCAAGTAATATTTTGCTTTATCTGGTAGGACAACATGAACTTTGAAAAGAAGATTCTCCTCCCCCAAAGCAATGAAATTTCAAAAATGCAAGGAATTAAATTAAAGCCTTGAACGCTTGCCCCTCTGATGTGAGTGGTTGGCATTGCAGAGGCTCTGTCCAGCTTAGCGTCCTCCAGGATGTGCTGCAAGCGTGGGACAGCAGCTAGAGGAAGCCCCTGCACATGCTGACAGCTGCCCTGCCCTGCTGTGGTGCGGGTCCCACAGCCTCATGCCTCCCATGCCAACGCGCAGGGCAGAGATGGGAGAGGTGAAGCTGTCTTGTGTCCTGTTTACTTACACATGTACTTAGTTTGGCTTCCAGCCGACAAAAGTTAACTGTAGTGCCCTGTCCAGACAATGGTTTGTGTATTGGCAGGTGCTAACATACCTTTTGAGGACTAGTGTTCAGTGTCTACCTTCACTGTAACAATTACTAATGCAGAGAAAAAGCACATCGCTGGAGCATCCCTATCTGACCATTTCTGAGGAAGGCAGAAGTCGACTACATTCATATGCCAATAATTGAGTTTATATATATGGACCAATAACCATGGCTCTGCCCCAGCTCCACCATGTGCTCTGGCCCATCTTGCTCCTGGATGTCCCTTCTTACTTCAGCTTTCTTTCTCCTCCAGGGACGGAGAGAGAAGTGTTATAAAGAAACTCACGTGGAGGTAAAAATGTGGAGTTCTTGTCTCTGGCTTATATTTAATAGCAATAAAACTGAGTGGTGGCTGTTCTGATACAAAATATCAGAATACCAGCTTGAAATCTGCTTTATTAACTAGCTTGTGTGTGGGCAGAGTATATGTAATTTCTAGTGTTTTTTAATAATTCTCTTTTCATTAAATTTTTCAAGTACAAGAAGATGTGTTACAATGTTATCATTTTCAAATAATGATAGTCTGTTTCCCTTGGGCATTAGTGGTTTATAAAACTCTTGACCTAAGACTCATTCTGTTTTCATAATTAAGGCCCTGTCCCATATTCTTTGACATTCCCACCTTGTGCTACCTTTAGTGGGAGTTTTAGATATACAGACAATCTGGTATGGAGCCCATAATAACAGTGAAAAGAGTGAGCTAACTCTTCTTAACCACAGGCATATATACCACTGAAGCAAAGTCTGCAAGATGCAATTAACTTAGGTGTAGACTACACATTTAATGAGTATACAAAAAGATTGTTCACTTACAGACAAAACAACAAACAAACAAGAAGAATAAAAATATTAATGAGCAGTTCAACAGCTTTGCAAAATTGCTGTCACAAATGCCATTCAATTCAACTACTGCTCTAGATTCTCTCTCAGAGCCTGTGTCATGGATTTGTGACAAAGAGGCTTTTACTCTTGACCCCAATCTTTCCAGTACCTTCTTAAATCACTCCTGAAAGTGAATCATGGTGTATCTTCTGCATATAATGCTCTGTATCTTCTAACTTAGAAGTGGATTTAAAACTTAGTGCTTTCTGTTAAGACCTTAGTACTATTGATGTAAAAACCTCAATATATTCTGAGCTTCACCCACTCTGTCAGGTTTAGATGTAAGGCGGTAACTATAGACAGGCAAATTGGACACACTGGCCAAACCCATGGAGAGTAACACCAAGAACTCCATCTTTGCACAATCCCTGCTAGGAACAGAACAAAGCAACTACTTAATGTTTTTTCTGCTTTCTCCCAAGCAGTTGCTGGCCCTAGAAGACTGTATCTTATCTAGGTAATCACTGAGTCTTCTCCTCTTTAGCCATTCCTTAGTTATTTGATTTCTTTGAAACCCATTTAGCAGGAGCTTTCATTCTTTCGTAGTTCCTTTGAAAAAAGCTCTCACTGTTGCTTTTGTTCTGAGGAACCAGTTGACTCCAAGTCAGATAACAAGATGCAAACAGACTACTCTCTCTGCATGGAAGAGGGCCGTGGCCTATTTCGTTTCTCAGAAATTGCACACAGAGAAACCAGGCCACACAAAGTGAAATTATTTTTACATGTTCGAAATTATTTCAAAGATATCCTCATGTTTTCCACAAAATGGTAATATGAGGATTTGATTCTTAACAACGTAGGTTTTCTAAAGCTAAGAGTGTTTTTGGCTAGAGAAATGTTATTCTTTGTGTTATTTTTAGCTAATTCTGTAGTAGACTTGTATGTCATGTTGTTCCTTTCAAAGACCTATGTTTGATCTACAGGACAGTCCAAAAGGCTCAGATATTAAACTATTTGTTGTAGCTCACAACATTCATTCTGTGGTTGCTTATCTTGTGAATTTGAGGAATTCTGCTTTCACAAATGCCAGTACTTCAAATTCTCAGCAGAAAAAACAACACCACAAGTTGTAGTTCAGCAGTCACCATTATTTCAGAAAGTTGCCACCACCTTGTCATCTACCATATTGCTTGGAAAGCAAGTGGAAGATTTTCCTTCTAATAGCACATGTTAAAGAATATTTAAAAATCAGCTGAAAATACTTCCTGAGATAATAAGATGAAAACCAAAATTAAACAAAACCCAGTGTAGCCTCATTAAATAGAGACAGAAGGAGGGTTTCCCCCCTTCTGCAAACAGGAACCCATCTCTGATGAGTGCAGTTGCCTGCACTATGCCAACAAGAATGGCTGCTCTGATGGTCCTGGATTCTCCTGAAGAGTGGTGGTGTTGAACAATTGGTGGACAAGCCCTAAAGACACAGGATTATCTGGAAGGCAGGAGATACTGTTTTTAAACCTTTGTACAAACTGATGTCCTACTTCTTCCAGCAAAACCAGTCTTGCCAGAGTTTTTCCATGTGGCATTGAGTACAGTGTAGCACATGGAGGGAAAGCACTGTCTTCTTTCTAACAAAGCCAACCAGCCTGCCCGGTCTGGATGGAGGTGGTGTTTCTCTGGGTAGCAGATTCAAAGGCCCAGGAGCTCTGTATCAGCATTTGTCCCTTACTCATTTTGCTGTTGAATACAGTACTTCTGCTGCAGCCCCTCTCATTACCTCCTCTAGCCACAGCCATGAAGGTTATTCCTCGCTGAACTGCCCTGAGCAGTAGAAGAGGGATGAAGGAGGATGAAGATTCCATTTGGATGAGAGCAAAGGCTGCCAAGGCATGCTGGGGAGATCAGCAATATAGCATGGTGCTGAGAGTGGTTCTTGTAGCTTTGCCTGTGACCAGAGAATATGTCTGTACACCAGAGTATCAGAGATAGCAAGACTGAATGATATATCTGGGTGTTTGAGGCATTCACTGTAGAGCTGGGAAGTGACCCAAAGTGAGTGCCAAACCCATGGGAATCCTGTTGTGCTTGTCCTGAAAACCTGGGCTTTCATTTCCAAAGGCATTCCCAAAACTGTCCCAAAAGGAAAGCTTTCTATTTCCAGTTAAATAGAACATCTGCTTCAACACAAAATACATTACTCCTTTTTCTTTCTGTTTGTTCCAGTGAAATAACATCCATGTAAATGTTGAGTTTTTAACAGTTTTCTCCTTAGCTTTCTGCTTCAGCTTTTGAATAAAATTGGTAGCTTATTTATACACCCGTCATCAAATGCATAAGCTTTCCTATGCTGTATAGCTCCTTGTGGAGAGGAGAATAATTATTTTTTTTTATTCTCCTTATTTTTTTATTTAACAAAACAATAATGGTACTCAAGATGTATTTTTACAACCAAAGGACACAACAGAATTCTAAAAGATAACCTGTAATGGTAGGATAAATGTAATATTGCTGAGTCCCAGGATTTCATTGCTGATGATCTGAAATAAGCAATTGCTTCTGAGCAACAGGGAAAGACAGAAGTTCAAGCAGAGGACATAACTCTAGCAATAATAAAAAACAAAGCTGCAAAAATGAACCAATATCTTCACTGATTTGGCATGGCTCACAGGGAACATGCTAATGAGGCTGCCAGTATTCCAAAGTTTGGACACTACTGTTTTTAAATAAAATAAACTAGGGTATATCTCCCAAAGTCAGAACAGTCTCAGATATGTGAATAACATTCCTGATAATGCATAGCTATGGGTTTATTACGAAAGAGTTGTAATTCAACCCAGAAGTATAACTAGCAAATATCACCAATGGTAGGAGCACATTTCAGGGGGCTACCACAATTAAATTGCAAGAAACATTCCTGAGAGTGCTTTTCAGTTGACAGTAAAGATTATTACTATTACTGTATTGACATTTGCAAGGAGTTCATGCAGCAAGGTTAGATTATTGCAAGGGGAGATAAAACAGACAATGGCTTCAGAAGTGCAGCAATGACAAATCTGGCTTATAAGGAGTGCATCAAAATTTGGGACAGTATCAGAAGAAAAAGGTACTACAAGAGTTTTCTCTGCAATTAAAGCTTTCATTTTTCATTTATCATTTTCAGATCCTGGGTCAGATTTTCTTGTCATTTATGAGCAGGTAAATCTCAGCAAGCTT
>NW_009927805.1:30361-46338 GCF_000696875.1 Nestor notabilis | reverse complement strand
ATTCCTGCAGCTTTGTTGTTGAAGTTAGTTTCATCAGTGGTGCAGAGAAAGGGACACTGACAGCGGATGCATACTGCGAACATAATCTGGGTCCCCTGTGCTATTACAGACTCTAATTTAATCATGGGTCAATGGATGCAAAAAATTAAGGGAGCTGTAGCATGGCCCACAAACTGTCAATACTCCATTTGCCATAAAGTTTAAAAGGAATAGACAATCAAATATTTTATTGGATAGTGAAATGTAGGAGATCCTGTATCTCTGACCCAAAAGCTCATCCTTTCTCTTAAGCTGACCTTGAGCTGCAGTTCTAATTGTATGTGCCAGCATGACAGAAGGATTTGAAGTAGGTGGAATTATCTCAGTTTTTTCGAAGTAGTAGTTGTCCAGCTAAATACAAATACTGATTGAATTAATCGCTCTGTTTGCTAGTACCGCAGTTTTCTTTTAAGTTTTCTTTTTTTTTCTTTCTTTCTGATATTAGGACATCACATCCGTATGCACGGATTTCTATGCTTAGTCATATATCCATGTTGTGCAAGGCTTATTGCCTACTATGTAGTTCCATGTAGAGATACAGCTGTAGCTCCTGGAAGCAGCATAACCAGTCATTAAGACACTCCCTTAAGACTTCATTACCTCTGTCTTTTGGCATGACCTCATTCTGGGTGCAAAGATAAGGTTCAAGCTGCTGCTTGCTGGCTGCAGGACTGGCTTGTAGGGGTCATGTCTGTGACCCTCACTGGGATGTAAATGTGTTCACTTAGGGAAGGCATCCAATAAAACCTTCAACATCAAAATGCAGCAGCAACTCAAGCACACAAAAAAGACTAAGGATTGTAAAAACAGATCTCTGTGAGGGTATTTATCTAGGTAAATTATACTAACAGAAGAGCCATTTGACAAAATCTCTGGCACTGTTTTCAAATTTCACCTCTGGAAATTTTATTTAGAGCAATAATGAAGTTATGTAACTGATGTTGGCAGTTTTCCCTTGCTGTTTTTCATGTGTTCTGGGGTGCACACACACTCATGCCCATATGCACAACCCACTACACCAATGCACAGGCATATTCTGTAGTTCCTTGTTCATTCCCACAGAATACTTTGTGAACTTGAAAATTCAGTATTTATTATACTACAATATTTCACTCTTCTGAAAAATCTCATGTTCTTTGAAATTACTTGGATTTTTGCTGCTGTCAGTCTGAGTCTGCTCACCGGAAGTCTTGCACAAAAAGTGGTATCTCTTGTGTTAATTGATTCACATGAATGAGTGAACAGATGTACACCTCACAGTAAGTGTGCTTAGTGATTGAGATAAGTGACATCCTACTACTGAAATTGTACATAGATCCATCAGAAGCAGACTCCTCATCAGGTGTTAAACTCTGGCATTTGTCTATGTTTAAAGGATTGGGTCTATTTTAAAGTGACACATCATTAGCAATAAAAAGAAAATTGTTCCTGTTCTTAGCACCAAATTTTCAGTTACCAGATTACATACATTTTCTGATTCATTTATGATAGGATTAAAAGATCATTTGGTTGGTGTATGTGCACAATATGCAAACCCCTAGATTTTGTTCTGCTCTTATTTTTAAGGAGACATGAAAGCTGATGCAAAGACGAAATACAAGGCTATCTCTGATATACATTGCCAATTTTCATGCCAGGATTTAGTGTACAAATCACCTTGTATCAATGCTCTACCATCAGCTTCATGCTGTGCAGCCCTTTTCACATCAGCATTGTTGCACTGTGTAAACTGAGGAACAATGAAGAAACTCCGGAGATGTTCTCCATGTGACAAGATATGACACTTTCAGTCCAGATTTTTTAAGATTATTGTGTGTAAATTTTCTCTACATGCATCAAAATTATACTGTTTCTAAGTATAATGGATGATTATTTTGCCTACACTTGTAGAAGAGCTTTTGCTTCAAAGCATATCATAAACCCTTCTTAATTGTCCAACATAGTAAACTGACATTTTAAACTGGTCTTTTTGTGATAAGAAGTTTATCTATGTGTGTCTCAGTACTGATTTTAAGAGGATTTTCTCATATGAGTACAAACCAAGAAGGTCTGGACAACCAAAGAGTGGAATCTCTCAACCCTGGATTGCCTTCTCACCCCTGGGTTGCCTTCTCAACCCAAGGCTGGCAGAACAGCAATGGAAAATCATTGCTACTTTGTGCTTCACACAAAGTTTAATAGGAAATTCTTTTAATTCTGACACACTGCCCAATGGGCAGATGGAGTGGTGGGTAGTTTGCACAGTGATGCAAGCAAATGGAGGATAAAGTTCCTGCTGCTCAGAGCTGAGACTCAAAATGGCATTTGTTGTGCCTGTCCCTTGGCAATCCTGGGTGGGAGATTTCTTTTTTCCTTTGAGACATTTTCAAGTGGTTCTTACCCTCCTGTCCACCACTACACTGTTGTATCGTATACCTTCTTGTGCAACCAGGCAGTGACCTGGGCCCTCCTAGTTTAAAAATAACTAAGGGGAATCACCTATGACATGAATTATAATGGTCAAACAGCATGTCAGTAATTGAAGGGCTTTACCAAACCAGTTGCAGTGAGATTAAGAGCTTCCTGCCACCTGCAGTATTAAGCAAGTACCTTGATGCTGCAGTTATGAATCTACTTTATGCAACTTTAAACTGCCCAAACAAGCTAGATTATAATCACACTGTGTGAGCCAAGATGGCACTGGGTTAAATGGCTAAATACAAAAGCATCTAAGCAATGCAAACCCAACTGCTTTATTGAGCTAGTACTTTATAAGTCTGTCAACATTTCCACATTCTACAGAATGATGTTAAGGTGAGTGGAGGATGCTCCTGGCTATTTCAGATCCATGGAGGAAGAGACTGGAGGAAATAGTTCAGAGGAAAAGAGATACGTAAGTTTTAACTGGAATGTTTTGAAGATCAGCCACTAAGCAGCATTCCAGTGCCCTTCTTGCACCAGGCCTTCACTGACTCCTTTGCATACCTATTAATTCCGTTCAATGTAAAACCATCTCGCATCTTCTTGGGGCCATATCAAACCCCTGCTGCAATGGGGGGAATGCTGCAGGTGTCTTCCTGTAGGAATAGCACAAATGCGTCACTGCGGGGGTTTGGTTTTTTTTTTTTAAACACGGCAGATTAGGATTTGTTTTCACAAGCATTCATGATGAAGTTTAGGCTTTCCACAGGAGGCATGCCCTGAATATTACTACCAGACCATCAACATGTTTTCTCATTAAGCTGAAAGCATTTTTTTCCATTGAATTATACTCAGTGGTTTCACCAACCCCACCTAATACAATCTAACTACCTGACAGGGCCAAAAAGTCAAGGGATCCTTCATTTGTCACATAAACCAGAACTCTGTTATGTGCTAGAAATGCTCAAAAGTGCTTGGACTTCACTGCTCTTATTCAGTGTGACTGAAGATGAGTGGGAAGAAAACTGCTGTAGATGTGATTCCCTGCTCCTGGCAGGGTAGTTGGAACTACATAATCTTTAAGGTCCCTTCTGACCCAAACCATTCTATGATTCTACGAAACTCTATTGGCCTTTGGACAGTTGCAGCTGCTGATCTCATTCCATAACATCAATTCAGCTGCTGAGATCTATTTCAGAACCAAAACCAGAACTGGAGGTCATCAACATTTTAAAGTCCTGAAGAAATGAAGGTGAAAATGATTTACATTGCTTTTACTGACTTTTTATTACAGAAACAGATGTTGGAGTTTTACTGGGTGAAATAATCAGCCACAGAGCTAATAGGTCATCAGCCCTGTTTTCCTCACCAAGTGCCACAACTGTAAAACAAAATATACATTGCAGAAATTACAAGTTTTATTAGATATGCCAAAACCAGCATCTAGAGAATAAGTGTACGGATAGGAAGGGATGGAAAAAAAATCATAATAGCTTTGCACGATGTTGTTTACCCACTGCATTTTGTAAATCCACTGTCTCCATGCAAAACATGGAAAGTGTGTCTCCTTTGGAAGGGAAAATTGGAAAGGAAAGTAAGGGTGAAGTTTTATAATAGAATAACTGAGGCGGCACAGTGCTTAACAATACTTGCTACCCTCAAAACACTACAAATCTTTACTCTCGCAACGTATTAATTGAGTATTCCAGAAACTGAAAAGCAGAAACATGAAAGAGATGTTGAAGGTGAGATAGGGAAATTTTGGTAGAAATTAGGATTTGCCAGCTCTTTTGCCTTTTCTTGGATTACATAGGTATTCACATGGGAAATTCTTACTTGCAAGGTACAAACAAAACAAATACAGTCCATGCAATTTTTTGCTTCTACCTTGTGGAAAACTTATCCAGCTTTCATGTATTTGACAGCAAGGGAGAGTGAAGGCACCTATTGATACAGTAGGAGAGCAGTGAATGAAGGACACAGAGCAACTGAGAAATACAAAGGCTTGGTGAATGGAATTGCAGCTGCCTTCTTTGGAGAAGCTGATGGTAATTAAAAAGCATTTTACCTTAAAGATCTGTGGCTTGTAAATGTTGTTGAAAATAAAAAATAGGTCAGATAAAAATAAGGTCAGATGAAATTTTCTAAAGTGACTATAGGCCCAATGTCTTACTGACAATTAAGAGGATTTTAAGTCATAAATGCTTAAAGGTCCAGGGGGGGTGTGTGGTTTTTTGAAGTAAATAAGGGGAGCTGAATGCGCTGAGTTTCTCTGGAAGTTCCGTTCTAAACCATTCTGAAAATTTTTCCCACAGTCTGTATGGGCCTGCAAATAGCAGTTCAGATGAAGTTGCAATGTATACATAGCATGTACAATGCAAAGTGGAATGAAGAGGAGGATGTAACTTACTCCTGATTACTGTCTTTACGTGGAAGAAATGAGCTGTTTTTTGCAAGGGGCACTGACCCAGAAGAAATAACTTGGTAATTAAAGGTTATGGGTTCTCTTCAGAAAGGAGAGAGGTCAAACTGTTTCCCAGTTATTGTTCTGCTAATTTCCTGGTCATGCAAGAAACTGTTTGTTGAGACAAAGTGGTTTGTGTGCAGGTGCACGGTACAGTTCATAACCACATTTCTTCCCCTGTGGGCATGAGCTGTGAAAGCTTTTATGCTTGGGTAAGAAAAATATGCACATACTGCCTTTGGAAGTTCATAGCCCAGACTGAATAGCATCTTCCAAATCATCTCTTGCAAAAGCTCCTCAAATGAAACCTCAAGAGCTTCAGTTATGGTCTTGCAATTAAAACCCTGGCCCTTGTATGCTGAAAGCACTTTTTGCACATGTGAGCAGAACTGCTTCTGGACCTGGCAGGCTGTCCCTACCTTTGGCTGAATGGCAGTGCATGCAGTGCATGGGTACCCAGCAGATTACAGTAACAAATAGCTAAATCAATTCTCATCTCAGAAGTTAGATGCTGGGTTAGAAGTTCAAGTTACTGATGAATCTTTTGGACTTAACCAGCAATCACAATACATCATTGACAGAGCGGAAATAAATCTTTACATTAGGAAGTAGTATTTTTGCTTCTTGGCAGAAGATACCAATTTAGTGCACTTCTGACATTCAGATTTGTTTGGCTGTCCCTGCTGCATTATCAACAGAAGTGAGACAGAGAAGAAAGAAAGCGCTCTTGTTGAAGTTAACCTGCCTTTAAGCGATCACCAAAGGACCTCCAATAAAAGGCCCTAAGGAGCTGATTTACATATTTTAGTGTTTCCCTCACTGCTATTCCTCCACTGTGGGCCATAACGACGCAACACAGCTACAGCCTATGCTCAGCCAGGCTCACCATGGGATGGGAATATCATAAGGCATTGGTGTTGTTACCTGACCAACAGAAATATGCTTCATTTGTTGTCACATAGATGTGACACAGAAACATAAAATGAGGAAACCTTTAGGAAGACGGGCAAACATAGCTTTGCCTAACATCACAGAAGTAATTCATGTCACATGCAAATTTCCCAGACAGGAGCATAATTTATGGCTACAGTGAATCCAAAGAGGATTGACAGGCTGTGTTGTTTGCTGAAACAAATGGTTGTTGCACATTGGGCATGAATCTTCACCTTCTTGAAACTAATACAATGCTACACAGAAAGCAAGTGGCTGTACCCTATAAAGATGATAAATGAGGGGTTTGGGTTTCTGTACTTATAATTTATCTGAAGTTCAGATTGTTTGAGGGAAGTATTTAGCCCTTTTACTCAATAATTTAAGAGGTACCTGTACAGAGTTTTGTGTGACTCATTTGTCTGTGTGCTAATGCATGCTTCAGTTAGCCACAAACATAATGTTAAAGTTGTCTGTAAAAGATCTTTTAATATACCACTCTATCATCTATGCAATGCAATTTGGACTAGGTCTCAATCCACCTATCTCCCCAAAGTTAACTTTGGGCAGACTTTCAAAGGGGTGAAAAGGGTCATGGCAAAGTGGTACATGCAGGTAAGGTCTCTGCCCTGGAGTTCCTTAAAGACTACAGGGAGAGAAGGGAGCTGTGAAACCTGAGTGAGAAACACAGCTAGCTTGCCAAAGAGATGTGTAGCAGAACTTACACGTGTTGGTGGCAATTTGCAGTAACGCATCAAAGCTTAGGAAAATCTATCATCAAGTGAATTGCCTCCTTTATTTGCCTTTCTGTGTTATTAAAAAAAATGTTGTGAGTGTTCAGCTGTCACCATTTGGCAGCTGGAAGCCCAGACATGTTAACATGAAGGCAGACCCATGTGCAATGATGTGATTTCACACACTGATGTGGGATGAAGACATTACCCCATTAAAAAAAATGCACAGTGCACCATGGCTTGTGTAGCTTGCATGGCTACATTGAAAGTAGTGCGAAATATCACCTGAGGTGATACTACGAAGTCCTATCTTGCTTCCTGAATTGCATCTTCTGAAGGTGGTTGCTATATGCATGAAAACATAAGTGTTAACATTACTAAAACTGAAGCCTCCAGAAATAAGAACTTGCCCTAGTAACACTGTACAGCTATGAACACAGCCTGAAAATAGTATAGCTGAAAACAACCTTAGGACAACCCTGGAAACCAGTCTTGCGCCTATCATGCTACCAGCTTGAGTGTGTGGCCTCAGGAGCAGCTCAGTTGCACCCTTTGAAGAGAGGGAGGCCGATGCATGCCCTGACGTACCTGGCAAACCTTACGCTGCAAGCATGTGCTCTTGGTCAGAGCAGGTGGATGGTTAGTGAGGGAAAAGAAGGAGTGAAGAGGACTGAGCCCATGGTGGTTGCAGTTTGTCTTACACAGTGTAAGGTCTGATAAACCACTAGTGCCATTGGTAGGTCCATTGATGATGTTATAGTGAAATTTATGTAATAAAATGGAGAAACTGATCTCTAAATATGTTTTTCTACACACCACAGAATAACACTCCTGTGTTTATCTTGTAGAAGACTGCATAACGCTATGCTGTATTTAGAGATCATTATTCTAAATTGAGAACTAGATTTTAGTTATACAGAAATTTTATTCTTGGACAAAATTGTGATATTTACTATATTATTTGCAGAGGGTGATGGGACCTAAGTGTAGAACTAGCCAGTAACTTTTAACAATCTGTTTTCATAAGAAGGTCAATATAACCAGACATTTTCATGACAATGTTTCGTAGATTCAGAGCTGTCCTAAAAAGGTATTCTGGGCCTGGGATGGAACGTGTGACAAGCAGGAAACAAAGATCTAAGATCAGGGCTTTCTATATCCCAGTGGAGTACATTACCTACCTTGCGTGAGGAACAGTTTTCTGGAAAGTCTTTTTGCTGGTACAATTCAGAGCAAAACAAATGTCAAAGACTTTCCCTGCTTTTCATTGTTTTTAGTTGGATTTCTCACCTAGAGTCTAAAAGCACCTAGTGGTCCTTTTGTACTGATGTTGGCTATTATTTTTGTTATGGATATTTGATTCGAACCTAATCATGAAGAAGCATTGCAGTTAATAATGAATATTTATTGAATGCACGCAGAAAAACTTAACCTGACAAGTCTTTAAAAGAAAGCTGACCTTGTGATGGAAATACTATGATTAATGGCTTGGTCCTTGCATTTTTTTTTTAAGGATTCTGCTGTCCTTTGGTTTAGACTTTGATACAGCACAATCATTTCATTAAAATGAAAGTCCATTTAGTGGCCTGTGGTTGGACATGAAGGAACTGTTCATAGGGAGAGTTTTTTAGCTTTTCTCACCTGTTTTCATATGAAGCTCATTTGCAAAGGCTTTGACAAGCTCTGTGGTGTGCATGCCCTGCAAAGAAAGAACTCCTTTGTCTCTAATAATCTTCAGATTAAAGGGATCACATTGGGCCAATATGATCTTTTGTCTTTCTAACATTTCATCCAAGCAATCAGAAAGGGAAAATAGCTGTAAAACAACATGGCCATCTACTGATAGAAAACTGTATAGCTTCTCAAAGGTGTGCAACTGGAAGGAAGGGAGCATAAAATTCAGTGCTTGCTTAATATGTGTTCTCTAAAGATGCCAACCTCCACAGGGTGGAATGCCAAAAGAGCCAACAGCATTTAATGAACACCAGGTGTAAACAATGGATCATCAGATTACTAGTTAGAGTGTGTCCGCCTAGTAAAAAAATAATGGTAGCATTACAGCAGCATAAATCCTCCCATGGATAATCTGTTGATATACATGTGCATGCGTAAATTTCACTGCTCTAATTTTATGCAGGTAATTGTACTGTTAAGTCCCCAGTGGTAACATGGCCCTAGAGGTAAGCACATTGCTGCAGGAACTCAGATGCTTAAGGAACTCCAAAGTTCCTTCTTCCCCTTGGAAGCAATGAAAGATTGTAGAAATCTTTGTTACTCATGACGCAGTGTAAAACTTCACTGAGTCTTCTAAGTGGTGTACCACTGATACTCTGCAAGAGAAAAAGACCTCTATCCAAACCTAGAGCATCTCCAGTTTACCTTTTACTGAAAAGAGTTGAGAAATAAGTTTGATATCCAGACACTGCCTCAGTAGAAGCAATATCGGAAACACCTAGGTGAATAGATATTGTGAGAGGCAAAGCCGTGCCAGTACTTAAGGGGTTGCCTACGAGGTTTGTTTGTGACTCATCCTTCCTGGCCCTCTGAGCCCCTTCAGCACTACTGTGATACAAATGCCAGCAAAGTCATTATCTTGGGGACTTCCAAGCCAATTCACCTCTGACAGCTCTGTGAGTGCACTTTTCTCTACAAGGATATGTAGAAATCAATTAATAGTTCTTCTGTGAACTGCTCTGCAAAATAATTCTTGCTCATGAGGGTCAAGTTTGATATTGGCTGTGGCTGTTTCAGACACAGTAAACTATCATCTCCAGCGAGATTAAACCAGCCAAACCAGGAGTTTAGAGATCAACATTTTTTGCCATTAAGGGGATGGAGGGGGCTTTCCAGAAGGAAATCACCTCTTCACTCCATACTCAGCATGAATATCAAAATTATTGGAAGAGAAGGTGAGATCACCAAAGTAGGCAGAATTTAAACGCCAAGCAGAAAGTAGAAATAACATTTGACAGATGTGAGAATGAGCTGCTACAGATTGAAGCAGAGACACAGATCTTCCAATGAGCATTAACACACTGCCCTAAGACTAGAAAAAGAAAGTTTAACTTTCCCCCTGTGGAGTGACATGATGAGCTGAGTTTGATCTTCTGTATGACTTTTGAGCTACTAGGTGAGTGCTTTCGAGGATGTATGTATCCTTTGTGTGTATATATACATGTGAACACTGTGAATATGATGATGCAGATACCTTCTGATGTATTAATATGCAGTAAGAGTCTCCTTCCCTGTGATATCTGCTACTGATACATTCAGACAAGTCCCTCAAGATATTCTAATTAATTTAGACACATAACTTATTTTAGGGAAAGTGTGAACATGAGTGACATATGAACATATGTATGTGTGCAGAAAAAATGTACTGGTAGTTAAGTCACCTGCTGTGATTAAATGGATGAGGAATGGACAAGTGGAAAGGTTCACAAGCTGACAGCTTCTTAATGTCTACACAACTAGGAGCCCAAATCAAGCCACACCTGTCCTCAGTACCTGAGAGGAAGATAAGGGTAGTTAGTCCTTTCCTATCCTACAGGTGCTGCCTGAGTTATGTCATTTTCTGACACGACTTCTCCACAGATAGAAATATACGCTGATATATATTGTATCGCGATGGCTACCTGTCAGATGGAAGTTGGAAAAAACATTGACAAAAGAGGATAGTACCATTTGGTGTCTAGGTCTGAGTAATGCCAGTAAAATAATTGTACTAGAAAGCTACTTTTGGTGACTGCTACTTCTTAGGAAACGCATGTGGCAGGATGGTCAGCCAAGGAAGGAGTGTATGCAGTACAAATGAATAAAGTAACGTGACACCAATGGGCTGAAGTTCACCTTGTTCTGGTTTTGGTCCCATATTCTCTTTTCTCTTTTTCTGTAGCTGAAGCCTTCCTGTTAATAAAAATCTTCCTGCATCATTCTTTCAGAAGCACTCAACAGTTGCATCGACAGAGGCTGTGGTTACTGAGTCGCTTCAATCCAATACCAATCCACTCTAATTCTAGGAGAAGTGATGATGCTTCACCCCCACTCACTGCTCCTGCTGGCACAGGCACTTGCAAGGCCGTGTGTCAGGCAGGGCAAAGAGAATGATTTGTCTAAAAATGCAGTGCCAGCAGGGGCCTGCAGTAACGCTAGCTTAAAATGAACCCAAAACTGTGGCCTGATAAGGGGCGTCTTCTGGCCCAGGTGTCCATAAAAGGCTGGATGGGGATGTGGGAGCCAGTGGGTGATGAGAACAGGCACATGAGGCCAGCCGTCCAGAAACCCTGATCAGAAACGTGGGCATACGAGTCAGTAGTTCCGGGCCAAAGGTATGCAAGGCTTTATGCTTCCCCCCTTTTTTTGGGCTTTTCTACAGAGGTTGCTCCTAAAATATGCTGAAACAATGTGGAGCCCCAGCCTTTAAATGTGCTATGTTTTTATAGAAACAAGGGCTAATGCTCCCCTCAGACTGGACTTCGTCTAAAAAACGTTGACAGTATGGACATATGAGTGCCATTCTGTGTGTAAGAGCAGAAACCTAACCATTTAAATTTAGCTGTGGGTGCTAGGTGATGAATGAGTATAAATCAAAGCACCTCTCCCTAGAGATTATATTTTGCCACAAGAAGTAGGACTGTCTGTATGCAAGTGTTGAGGTCCCCTGGCAGCAGTCAGAGTTTTAAAGTTGGGAAACATAGATTAATTTTTACCTTAATGTGTGTGATGTGCTTAATTATCAATTGTTTAGAAAACAGAAAATATTTGAAACAACAGGTTCTTTTTCTTAAAATGGCAACATGAAGGTAGCAGTAGTTGCTGGAAGCTTTTCTTTATTTTTTGTCAACTTTTTGCAACTTATATAAATATTCTGATGCTTTCACTTTTGAAAAAAGATTGGCAGAAAAGTAATATTTTCATCTGTTTTTAGCCTTAAGTTCATGCTTTCTTTGCTCTTTTGAGAGTTTTTCACAGTTATGAGGAATAGAAATGCCTGAACTTTCAATAAAATGTGCACTGAGATTCTTATAAAGGATTTTGATTTCTGGCAGCCCAATATTGACAGGAAAAAGGCCAAATATCACAGAACTTGCATTAAAATTAAGACAGGTGGCAACATAATAAAGTGTGTCATCTTTAAATCTGGTTTTCTATATTTTTACCTGCAATTTTTAGTGATCATTATCTCCCATCTGCAAATTTCACTCTTTTAAAGACGTGTGCTATATTGGGGGGGGAGGGGAGGGGAAGGAAATAAGAGGAATTAGGATGAAAAAAAAACAGGAAAAAATATAAGGTAGTAATCACAGTGTAATTAAGGAGTTACCAAAAAAAGAAACCCCTATCCTATAAACCAGTGATTCACAAGCCAGAATATAGCTTTAAATCCTCTCCTAGATTTGTGTCTTTGTTTATTGCTTTCTTGGTTTGGTTTAGGTTGGCTTTGTGGGGAAATTAAGTTCCACTGTAGCTTGTAAACCCCTGACCTTTGATCATTATCAGGTGAGAATCTTATCAATTACCATAAACATAATCACACTGCTTTTAATATTATGCAGAAAATTATGAATGGCAGAACCTGTGCTTCTTACCTACTTCCATAAATGTGTTATGCTGAGAGTATATTTTATTTCCTTTTCTTTTTCTTTCTTTTCTTTTGTATGTAAAGATGAAGAATACTTAAAGTTTTTGGTTTTTGTTTTTTGTTTTTTCTTTGGAGAAGAGCTAAGAATACAGAGTATTTCCCCTAAAAAAAAAAAATAAAATTATTCACCTTTCCCATTTCTCCCAGAAGAAATGACTGCTGATTCCTTTCCTTGAAAATTAACACTTTAATCTTCTGAAATGATTGATGTTATTTTACTTGAAATAGAAACTTTGGTTATGATTTAATTCACAGGAACAAGCTCTGTTGGTGTCATCACATCCTCTGACATGATTTCATTGGTTTCCCTGCTGTGTCATAGGGACGGAATTGAACCACTTAACCAAATTACACCTCTTAATTTTTCCAGATTCCTCCTTTCAGTCCCTCATGATCCCCCTGTTACACCTAGACGCTGCCTTCAACCTAACCGGCTTTTCTATTATCTTGAATTTTATCTAGGTTTCTGACCCAAAATTTGCTTTTGTGGTCATTTATTTATTGAAAATAATTATCTGAGTAGACATAAGAATGAAATCTGTCCTTTCTAAATGATCTAGGTGTTGGCTAAACGTTGAATTCAGTTCATGGTTAGCTATCAGTCACTTACTTTTCCAAGGTTTTCCATTCTGCACTTCTAGTTTCTGGTGGTAAACTCTGGTCCAGGTAGCTCTGACAGGCCTTGTACTGTGTTGCTTTTTGGTTTACAGTTAGTGACACACAGCTTGTAAGTAATGTTTTAAATGTGGTTTTGAAAATATTAAAAAATCTTAAATTAATTGACTGGACTATCCTGACTGAAATGGAGGAATTTCGTCTGAAAGTACAAAAAGAGGGCTTTACCTGCCTCTGTCTGAGGAAAAACCACTGCTAGAAACTTCTGCATGAGCAGTGCCCTGTACCCTACTGCCCTTATGTTAAGCCTCCAGAAATTTCAGATGTACTGCAGAAATATGAATCAGTTGTCTCAGAACAGTTAAGAATAACATGTTCCTACAAAGTAAAGATGCTAAATCTTTCAGTACTCATACTGCCTGGGCAACTGTCTGGCTTCCAGCAAGGATAAACCGATGCTCAGCCCATGGGGATATGAAAGATTTGAGGGCATCATCTACAGGGATTTAAGTGTCAGCTTGTTATGACAGTTTGCCTGTGTAGAGGTAGCAACTGGCATGACATTTCTCAAAAAAGGACTTTTGCAATATTAAAGTAAAGTTTGTGTTTTTCTTTTTCAGGAGAGAAAAGACATTAGGAAAAGTCTTGCAGGTGAACTTTTGTTACCTTTGAAAAATAGCTTTGAATTGAAAGTTTTCTGTCTCAATATTATGAAATTAAACTGCTAAATACGAAGTGGTTGGGCACAGCTGCTACAGTTCCAACAAATTGCCAAAGTCTGAACCCTTGGCTACTGTTTAAATTCACAGGCTGCAAAGATGGAGAAACTGTTTTATCTATCCGACAAGCAATAATGATGGACCCTGGAAAACTATTAATTAGTCTTTCTTAGCTAAGAAAACTTAAAAATGTTCGTAATAAAACCGGTAAAAGTAATATTGCCATTTACCCCTGGCTAATCACTAGTTTAAAACTCTCTACACCAAATACTGGCCTCCAAGGGCTGGCTCTTGGTTATCCCATTCAAAGTTCCTGGTTGGTCACTCTGGAACAAGATGCTGTGATGTAGGAGGTGATCAAATCTGTGTTAAAGACTTCCAAGGAGTAATGGTGAATACCTCAGACCTGCAAGCCCATGTTTTAATGAAACAGAAAATGTATTACGGTCAGTGGTTAATTCTGGCTATATGTTAGGGAAAGGCTTTTATGGAAGAGTTTGTACAGTGATAAATTCAGATTTTGGAGGACAATATAGATGTTTCAATTGCAATGCTTTTAACATTAAACCTAACGGGTGCTATTACAACACTTATAATAAGTAAGTTTTTTTTTTTTAGCACAAAAAGCCTGATCAGACTTAAGGTTTGAAAGATATTATTGGTCATGACAGTATTTTTTAAAGAAAACATAGTTCTAACCCATTGGATTTCCTTCCTGCCATGGCACAGAAACTTCAGACTCACAGCACCACACTTTGGATCACTAATGTTTCTGCATCACCTCCATGAGTTTCAATATCGTATGCATCCACAAGGGAAGGGGAGACACTTTCTGATGTATTGTACGATTACTATATACAGATTAGAATATATCTTATTACAGAAAGGAAATTATCTGCCAGTTCCATAATTTGCTATTTCCCAGAATTTAGGATATTAGATTTTTTTCATATAAATGAATATCACCACTTTAACTGAACACAAAACTATTTTCTCTTCCCCAGAGACTGATGTTGGACTCACTATATTTTAAGTCAGCTTTACCATAACATAAGGATATCTCTCATTGATTCGATTTATATTTTCAATATTGTATTTTACAAAATAAGTATGCTCATTGCTCTCATTGTTTTGCCAGATGAGCTTTTCCAACAAAATTGTGGTTTACACATGTGCAATAAATGTACAATCAGCCTGTGTTTTGTTATACACTGAAGCACATGGTGTTCCAGCTTTTAAAGAGGATGATTATATCCTACAGAACCAGAGGTACTATTCAATAGATTTTTTTTTCTAATTGTCTGTAGGGAAAATTAAATTGGGTATGATTTTGTTATCAGCTATGAGAGCTATTTAAGTATACTTTGAGGCTGAATCTGATGTGCTAAATTCATTTAAAATTCAGCTGTGTGAAATGTGTTTGAAACAGCAGATCAAACAATTTGGTCCCTCCTGCACATCACTGTGGTTTTGGCAGGTGAAAATACCCTATTTTTCATAAAATGACCACTGATGACCTACCAGAACCATTGGTCCTATATTTGGTCAGTTACACAGTGTCAGACTACACCTTCTGAGGTAGGCCAGATTCTTCCTAATCTCCAAAATAATAGACGTATTCCCAAATAACTGGGGCTTATAGTTTACCCGAAATTTTAGATCTGCTTCATACCTGACCATTCAAAGCACCCTCCATGTTTATTTTATCTGGCTTTTGAGTAAAAATACATGTATGTGGCTGTGTAAGCTGAAAGAGCATTTGTATATTCAAGTGAACTGGTCCAAATCACACAGTGGAAAGGCAAAAATTATGGAAAAACAAGGAACAGAATACTAGCATCAAGATCTTGGTACTTTTTTTTGGTGGTGCTATATTTAAGGGGAAGTTCTAAACAGAGGTGGTAGGGAAGTGAACTGCTAATCTGTATGTAAGCATCAGGTAATTCCATAAAATAGGGGATTTATTTATACAAAATGAATCAGGCTCATGTATTAGTAACAGCTTTGTGGCTTCCCACAGCAAGAATACTGCTAGTATTGCATATCATTTGGAATGCAAAGCATTTTGCAGAGGTATTTTAAAATTGTTTACAGGATTAAGGCTAATTAGTGGAAGCTTCCTTTTAATTCATGCACCTAATCCAGAAGTCTGTAGAAAGTGGATTTGTGTTTCACTCAGGAATGTGAATTTGTGTAATAGGTATAGAAAAGCAATTTATAGTAGAAATACTTTTATAATCCTGTTTTTCGGAAGCTGTATAAACTGCTGGGGTTTGTTCTAAGTAAGCAAACTTTCCACCACTAGTTATAATCAACTTTGCATCATCGTTGTGTACAGTTACTTCGTTCTGTGGGAAATTCCTGCCTTAGAGAGCTTGCTGCTCAGTGAAGTTGTGTTTCTGAGACAACTTGTGATGCTTCCTTGTTAGGGAAAG